>NW_027500070.1:0-115555 GCF_021521415.1 Bidens hawaiensis | reverse complement strand
TACTGAAAGAAAATAAATAAAATTAATTGAAATAAATTGTACAAACTCTACACTTGAGTTTTCACTCAAAAACCCCTTCGATGATTTAGTTCGATGAAACGAGGGGAGTTTCCTCCACCTCGTTTGAATCCTCCAGCCCTCCAAGATAATGCTTTAAGCGATGACCATTCACTTTCCACGAATTTCCATTATCCGGATTCTCGAGCTCCACTGCTCCTTACGGGAACACTTGTTTCACCAAATACGGCCCCTTCCACTTTGATCTTAGTTTACCTGCAAATAACTTCAAACGAGAGATATATAATAATACTTTATCACCTTTCTTGAAGTTTTTTACCTCCCTTTAAATGTCGATCGTGCAACGCTTTCGTCCTTTACTTGATATCCAACGATCGAGAGTATACCGCATCACGAAGTTTCTCCAACTCATGAATTTAAAAATATCTCTTCCTTGCGGCCTCGGTTAGATCAAGATTAACCTTCTTCAATGCCAAACTCGCCCGGTGCTCTAACTCAAATAGAATATGACATTCTTTACCGTAAATTAACATAAATCGTGTAGTACCCAACGGTGTCTTATACGCGGTTCTGAATGCCCATAGCGCGTCATCCAATTTCTCCGACCAATCTTTCCGACTTATTTCCACCGTCTTCTCTAAAATTCTCTTCACCCCTCTATTTGCATTCTCGACTTGACCATTCATTTGAGGATGGTAAGCGTTTGTGGTGCGATGAGTAACTCCATAACGAGCTAATGCCTTCTCCATGACGGCGTTGCAAAAATGAGTACCTCGATCACTAATAATCGCCCTTGGATTACCGAACCGGGTAAACAACTTTTTGAGAAACTTTAAAACAACTCTTGCATCATTTGTGGCCAATGCTTGGGCTTCAACCCACTTGGAAACATAATCTATCGCCACTAGAATATACTTGTAACCACCAGAAACGGGAAACGGTCTCATAAAATCGATGCCCCAAACATCAAAAATTTCAAGAGTTTGTATGGGGTTTTGGGGCATCTCATTCTTCGATGAAATATTACCGGTGCATTGACAAGAGTCACAAGTCTTAACAAACTCCATCGCATCTTTCACAATCGACGACCAATAAAAACCACTATCAAATACCTTCTGAACCATGGCATGCGCTCCATGATGACCTCCCATTAAACCTTTATGAATATGTTTTAAAATATCCAACCCTTCTTCTTTCGTCACGCATCTTCTAAGAATCCGGTCACCACCAATCTTGAAAAGAAAAATGATCATCCCAAACATACTGAGTAACATCCCGGTAAACTTCTTCTTTTGTTGCCTAGTCTTCCCCCTTTAACACAATGCCGGTAGATAAATAATTAGAAAAATCAGTAAACCATGGCATACCTTGCATTTCGGACGCAACAAAATCAATTGACTTATGTGGGAATCTATCTCCAATCTCTTTTTCATGAATCTCCTATCTATTTGGATCTTCTAAACGGGAGAGATG
Organism: Bidens hawaiensis; assembly: GCF_021521415.1. Taxonomy (NCBI): domain Eukaryota; kingdom Viridiplantae; phylum Streptophyta; class Magnoliopsida; order Asterales; family Asteraceae; genus Bidens; species Bidens hawaiensis. The sequence goes on along the minus strand of NW_027500070.1, from coordinate 114,064 downwards.
ATCCGCCGCTACATTCTCCGCCCCCCTTCTTGTCTTTTATTTCTATGTCAAACTCTGAAAGTAGAAGTGTAACATCCCCAAAATTTCGATCCAAATTTGACAACTTAGTAAAAGTTGGAGGACCAGAATTATTCTAAAAAATAAGTAATAAGAAAATTAAAAGAAAATAAAATCATTTGATAAGGAAATAAAAACATTCCTTAAATAAAGCATTCTTATGTTAAGGATATGGAATAAGGAAATTCCATCCCACATTAATAGATGTAAGAAAGTGGAAGCATTCCACATGGATATAAATAAGGAAGTTAAAATCCATCCCACATGAAAAGTGGTAAAGAAATGAAATCTCTTTATAAGTAAGAGAATTTCCATTATAATATTCTTTTATGCCTAGCATACACCCAGTGGTCCTAGCGGAGGGTGCGAAGCACCCGATGCGAACGCGCACGGGCTCGGGCGAAGGGCGATGGGCGCAATGTGGCGCTTTGATGGCGCACGTTGCACTTCGCAAGGTCGCATCGCCGCGAGCCGCTTGAGAGCCGCCTTAGTATTTTTGGACAATGGGAGTTAGACCAGGAAGTAACAAGCTACCAAAAGACAAGGGAATAAAAGTGAAAATTTGAGTTCATGGACTCATCGCGCTACGCGATGAGCCCATAACACAGGTCATCGCGTATCGCGATGGACCTTGATGAGTCAGCGGACACGTGGCAGCTTCTAATATGGCGGTGTAATTTTTGCGGCGCCACGATACGTGACGAGGTTACCTTGACCCATCGCGTACCGCGACGGGTTACAATCTCAGCCTATAAGGGGGGGGGGGGGTCATGGCTCCATCACTTCTCACACCTAAATCCTTTCTCTCTCTAGATTTACTCTTTCACCTACCTCAGTTTCCGTGCCTCGAACCGACAATCGTCACCTCGTAATCCGTGTCATATACCGACGATGTCTTGAAGTACGTGCACAACACGACGACCACCATATGTCGCCTCGTTTTGCGTTCCAACCTTGAAGTTCGTGCCAAGCTCTAAGGTTCCGACAGTTTAATATCTAGTACACATTAGAAAGTAGAAGTGCTGCTCAATCAATCTTAGTAATCAAACTCCGAATACCCGTGTAAGGTAGGGGTTCTGCCTAAGTCATTATTTTATTATTATATTATATGGCTTAGACCATAGTCAAGGGTATAGCCCAAACCTTGATCATAATTATGTTTACATAAGCTTTAAACATACAAAGGATTTTAGTAATGTTTCTTTACAATTAAGAAACACATAATTTTTCACTCATAAGAATATAGTCATATAGTTTCTTCACAATTAAGAAACGTAGCATTTCATATACAAGAAATATAGCTAAAATATTGTTTCTTCATAATTAAGAAACATAAAATTTTACATTCAATACTAGCAGTCAATGAATGTTTCTTCTTGAAGAAGAAACCGATTATAGATGTTTCTTCATGAAGAAGAAACTCAACATATGATTTGGTAAATAATAAAAAGGCTATATGTCTCAATATTTTATTCAAACAAATGATCAATCAAGTTTTAAAGCTATCAAAACCATACTAAGGGTCTGTAGCCGGATCAAGTAACGATCTGGATATTTATATAAACCTATTTTATAATAGGTCAATCATCAATCAATCAATCATTCACAGTCAAGGTTTCAAACGAGATCACCAATCATTCAGAACAGACAATCAAAGGTGAATACGTTCAAACCTTTTATAACGTAAATACGTTAACATTTTCAATCAATCAATCAAAACATATTTATACTCGATAAGATGAACGGGTGTTTGTCTTAACAACTCAGTCAATGATTTCATGAGATTTTATAATCTCTAAAACGTTATAATACAAGATAGACAATAAAAGCAACTCAGACCGAGTACACATGTGTCTGGATCCAAACATAACTATTCAGCCTATCAGTCAATGGCCATGTGGCCGCGGACTAACGGTTATAACTAGTTCTTCTTGTAGGGGCTATACGCATATAGCTCGGGGGAACAACTGTATGTGTGCAGGGGAGTGGTACAAAGCCCAGATGTGGTCGTGCATCTGCTGAGTGTATAGAAAACTATGATTGTATTGTAATTGTCATTCAAAATATTTTATAGAGTCATACATGTTCACCAGCATATAGCTGACGTATTTTCCCACATTTCAAGGAAATATATTAGCACAGGTAGCAAGGAACATAATCATTCATGATGATAGACGCTCGCAAGGTATAGATGGCTCAATTTTGAATCATTAAAATATTATAAACAAGATTTTAAAATATGATTTATAAATAAAACGCTCGAGTATTTATACCCGAGGTGTTTTCAAATAAATTAATATTATATTCAAACCAAAGTCTTCCGCTAAAATAAACTGCAACTCTGATATATTTACAAAATAGGTACCAACTCGTGGTCACACGCCTAGGCCCTAATTTGGGGTGTGACAGGTTGGTATCAAATCCATTGATCTTAGAGAATTAGGTATTTAATCATACCTAGGCTAGAGATAGATATCAATCTTATAAATAAGAGCCATCGGTTTCAACAAATTAGGTATTAAAATATTGGTACCTAAGCTGTAAATTATTTAAATGAGTAGGGATAAGCAAGAATTGATAATATCCCTAAAAGCATATGTCTTATATAAACTACTATTGGGCATATATGTCAAGTAGTTAGACATTTAATCACCGCACTCGAATTTGAGCCATCAGTCATGGCGAATAGTAATAACAGTTATTTCACAAGCATTATCAGTCAAGAATAATCGATAAATTCTTAATTTGCCATATGAAGGACAACCGAAGTATCTTCCTGGCAATTCATAAGTACTCATAAGAATATCAATCACAGTTACAATAAAATTAGATATTTGACTGAAAAATATCTAAATAGAATATTCAAATATTACGGATAAGATAGGAACACATTACTACTTTCAATCAAACCTCACGCAGATGTCCAATCATAATAGGTATACCAGTTGACCTCGATTCAGTAAAGGAAAAGGGATACATAGGAACGTCTATGCTTCCAAATCATACGTCCAGTGACGAAGACTCATATCAAACGACAATGGAAGAAAATTTAGATTCATTCAATACTAAGACTCCATTAGTTCTGATAAGTGCAAATCAGAATACGCAAGGAGCAGGATCAAGTAAATCAAAACTAATATCGTCAAAAGGGAAAAAGAGTAATGGAGACAATTATCAAGAACAAACAATATAATAACATTACAAAATCCTTACTTCACTCACACTCAATGGAAAACGTTTGAATACGATTCAGAATTTCCTTAGAAGGAATGTATGACATTGAAAATAAGTCTAATCATTACGAAATCAATGTCACCAAATTAGCATAAGCAATGCTTAAGAAAGAAATGGAAAACAAGGAAAGACAAAAGAAAAGGAGATACGCAAAAGCATCAAAAAGGAAAAACAAGATCAAGAGATCAATCATTCATTGGAAAAAGTAGACAATATTGATCTTAATAGATATAATCAGTATAGCACTAGAACAAGAGCATAAAACTCTTAAAGTAACTCTCCTAGCAAGGTTTGGAAGAAAGAGAATGTCGATCAACATAAGGAAAAGTCCAGGTGGACAGAAACCCAAGTATAAGTGACCTCAAGCCAACGCTAAAGAAATATTTAACAAAAGGGACGTAAATAAACCTAGGAAGAGAATTAGAAATTCTCATGGATTATCTGTATACAAGGTATGTACTAGTCATTTCAAGAGCATACAAAAGAGGACAAAGTAATTATACCTCAATAGAACCTTATCAATCATCATCAAGATATTTTTGGAAATTTGCTATGGTAATATACAATTTCCTTAATCAAAAGGAAAACATATGAATCGTGCATAGCACGAGACAGATAAACCTCAAGGAAAAGTTAGTTAAGGTCAGAGAAAACTTAGAAATGAATTCATTTAAGAATACAACAAACTTATTAGACATTTCATAATCAAAAGATTTCTAGTACTTATAGCATTAAGATTCACGTACCATTTAGTATATCATCGGTATATAAGTTTCTTTCATACTGATGCAATCTTATTTACAGAATGTCAAACTTAAACAGTCAAGCAAATAATGATGAAATCTCCAATCAAAGAAACGACAAGAACATGACAGAACCTGATCGTGAGACCTATGAACAATATTTAGTCAAAATATAAGAGATAATTCAGGACACATTAACTCCTCTCACTGATGCAATAAAAGAAGAGATACATAAAGTTAAGAATTCAAATAAGGTCGTTAGAAAACATCCTTATCAAAACCCTCACATCATAAAAGCATTCAGAACCTCAAGACAGATAGTCGATTCAACAGTAAGCTCTGGAAACCTATAGTAACTCAAGGTTGTAGTTTTGAGAATTTCAAAAACCTTTGAACCAAAAGAATTTTTTGGAAACCAAGGTGTTATACCAACTTTACGATGGCTTGAATAGATTGAGTCCATCGTCATCATTAGTAAATGTACTGAGATTCAAAAGATACGGTACGCATCTCTGAAATTCAAAGGTGAAGCTTTAGAATGGTGGAACACTCTAATCGTAAGAAAGGGCAGAGAAACCTTGTATCAAATGATATGGGAAACATTCAAAGAACTCGTATTACAACAGTTTTTCCCAATACCAGAAGCTAATCTTATTCAAACTAAGATGGATATCATAAATCTCATAGAGTACAACACTAAGTTCCTTGGAGATTACCAATCAACTTCGCTTCTAGACAACTCAGAATATGACAAAGTTATTCAATACATATCAGGATTACCCAAGGAGATAGAAGATATAGTAAGAACCCATATGCCACAAACTACCTCCTCGGCTATGGAATTGGCTAGATATTTGATCAATAATATGGAAAGAAAAATAGAGGTTAAAGAGAAGAATAAAAAGAAAGAAAAAGCAACAATCAAACAAATGAAGAAGATCAACCACGAAAAACCATTTCAATACAGCAGACCAATTTGTGAAAACTGTGGAAAATGACATTTTGGAAAATGTCGAAAACAAAACAAGAACATAACCATAATCACCTGTACTTTTTGTAACAAAAACGGTTATTCTGAAGAAGACTGTAGAAAGAAAGCAGTTGCATGTTTCAAATGAGGAGAAAAAGGACATTTTAAAAGTGGATGTTCAAAAACACAATAAGAAATAAAAAGATCAAGCAACAGCAACACTAGAAAGGAGGAAAAACAAGGAGCATCTGATAACTAAGTATAAATGCAAACAAGAGGATAAGGAATAAATAGTCAACTCTTGTAACCGTTTGTAAACTCGTGATCAAAATGAGAAGTTTTGTAATAGAAAAAGGGTATTTAAATCCCTAATGTATATAAATAAATATATTAGCATACATGTACTACCTTTACCTTGGAAAAGAGGTAGTTAATTTCAAAAGTTCTCGAAATACAAGAAATTTTGTTACTCAATCAGCATCTAATAGAAAGATGAAAAACTAAGACATAAGAATATCCGAACTTCAAAAGTTTGAAGGTATCATTAATAAACGGAAGGATCCATCAAGATCATGCAGTAAGGGATTACGTGATTCAAGAATGGATATCTTGAAAGTTATAAAGATGGATAAATTAATTCAATAAATTGAATTCAAGATACAATCGAGTTAACATCAGTAAAAGTTTAGAATATACAAGGTAAGGTAAATAATTAAACACAACTAGCCACTGTGTTTGGCAATTTACAATTACTTATGACATTCTGAACTATTAACTGAACACATCATCCAGAGATGTGAGTTAACAACAAAACAGGATTCTAAATCATTCGAACAACTTTAGTTAAACTCAAGAAACAGATTAGATATAACCTAATCATAAATCGAGAAGTAAGAAATCATTCACAACGAATCTCGAGGACGAGATTCATTCCAAGGAGGGGAGGATGTAACATCCCCAAAATTTCGATCCAAATTTGACAACTTAGTAAAAGTTGAAGGATTAAATTTATTCTAAAAAATAAGTAATAAGAAAATTAAAAGAAAATAAAGTCATTTGATAAGGAAATAAAAACATTCCTTAAATAAAGTTATCTTATGTTAAGGATATGGAATACGGAAATTCCATCCCACATTGAAAGATGTAAGAAAGTGGAAGCATTCCACATGGATATAAATAAGGAAGTTAAAATCCATCCCACATGGAAAGTGGTAAAGAAATGAAAGCTCTTTATAAGTAAGAGAATTTCCATTATATTATTCTTTTATACCTAGCATACACCTAGTGGTCCTAGCGGAGGGTGCGAAGCACCCGACGCGCACAGCGCACGGGCTCGGGCGAAGGGCGATGGGCGCAATGTGGCGCTTTGATGGCGCACTTCGCACGCTCGCATCACCGCGAGCCGCTTGAGAGCCGCCTTAGTATTTTTGGACAATGGGAGTTAGACCCAGAAGTAACAAGCTACCAAAAGACAAGGGACTAAAAGTGAAAATTTGAGTTCAGGGACACATCGCGCTACGCGATGAGCCCAGAACACAGGTCATCATGTATCGCGATGGACCTTGATGAGTCAGCGAACACATGGCAGCTTCTAGTATGGCGGTGTAATTTTTGTGGCGCCGCGATACGCGACGAGGTTACCTTGACCCATCGCGTACCGCGACGGGTTACAATCTCAGCCTATAAAAGGGGTGTCATGGCTCCATCACTTCTCACACCTAAATCCTTTCTCTCTCTAGATTTACTCTTTCACTACCTCGGTTTCCGTGCCCCGAACCGACAATCGTCACCTTGTAATCCGTGTCATATATCGACGATATCTCAAAGTACGTGCACAACACGACGACCACCATATGTCACCCTCGTTTTGCGTGCCAACCTTGAAGTTCGTGCCAAGCTCTAAGATTCTGACAGTTTAAGCTCTAGTACGCATTAGAAAGTAGAAGTGCTGCTCAATCAATCTTATTAATCAAACTCCGAATACCCGTGTAAGGTAGGGGTTCTGCCTAAGTCATTATTTTATTATTATATTATATGGCTTAGACCATAGTCAAGGGTATAGCCCAAACATTGATCATAATTATGTTTACCTAAGCTTTAAACATACAAAGGATTTTAGTAATGTTTCTTTACAATTAAGAAACACATAATTTTTCACTCATAAGAATATAGTCATATAGTTTCTTCACAATTAAGAAACGTAGTATTTCATATACAAGAAATATAGCTAAAATATTGTTTCTTCATAATTAAGAAACATAAGATTTTACATTCAATACTAGAAGTCAATGAATGTTTCTTCTTGAAGAAGAAACCGATTATAGATGTTTCTTCATGAAGAAGAAACTCAACATATGATTTGGTAAATAAATAAAAAGACTATATGTCTCAATATTTTATTCAAACAAATGATCAATCAAGTTTAAAAGCTATCAAAACCAAACTAAGGGTCTGTAGCCGGATCAAGTAACGATCTGGATATTTATATAAACCTATTTTATAATAGGTCAATCATCAATCAATCAATCAACATTCACAGTCAAGGTTTCAAACGAGATCACCAATCATTCAGAACAGACAATCACAAGTGAATACGTTCAAACCTTTTATAACGTAAATACGTTAACATTTTCAATCAATCAATCAAAACATATTTATACTCGATAAGATGAACGGGTGTTTGTCTTAACGAGTCAGTCAATGATTTCATGAGATTTTATAATCTCTAAAACGTTATAATATAATATAGACAATAAAAGCAACTCCGACCGAGTACATATGTGTCTGGATCCAAACATAACTGTTCAGCCTATCAGTCAATGGCCAGGTGGCCGCGGGCTAATGGTCATAACTAGTTCTCCCTGTAGGGGCTATACGCATATAGCTCGGGGGAACAACTGTGTGTGTGTAGGGGAGTGGTACAAAGCCCAGATGTGGCCGTGCATCTGCTGGGTGTATAGGAAACTATGATTGTATTGTAATTGTCATTCAAAATATTTTATAGAGTCATACGTGTTCACCAGCATATAGCTGACTTATTTTCCCCACATTTCAGGGAAATATATTAGCACAGGTAGCAAGGAACATAATCATTCATGATGATAGATGCTCGCAAGGTATAGATGGCTCAATTTTGAATCATCAAAATATTATAAACAAGATTTAAAAATATGATTTATAAATCAAACGCTCGAGTATTTATACCCAAGGAGTTTTCAAATAAATTAATATTATATTCAAACCAAAGTCTTTCGCTAAAATAAACTGCAACTCTGATATATTTACAACATAGGTACCAACTCGTGGTCATACGCCTAGGCCCTAATCTGGGGTGTGACAAGAAGAATTCACCGTATAAGACGAGGCTTCGCGTTTTTCTTATGAAAGAGAAAATGCAGCGTGATCGGTAAAAATGGTGGTTTTCGAAAGCACTAGATATGACCGAAACTTGTCAAATGCAAAAAACAATGCCTAAAAGTTCTTTATCGGTGGTTGTGTAGTTCTCTTGGGCATCATTCAACATCTTGCTTGCATAAGATATCGGGTGATAATGTTTCTCACGCCTTTGCCCTAAAACCGCCCCAACTGCATAATCACTTGCATCGCACATGAGCTCAAAAGGTAAGTCCCAATCAGGTGAAACGAGAATAGGGGAACTCACGAGTTGCTCTTACAAGAACTTGAACGCCTTTAAACAATCTTCATCGAATACAAAAGGAACATCTTTCTCTAATAGTTGGGTCATCGGCGGGTAAATTTTGAAAAGTCTTTAATAAACCGCTAGTAAAAACCAGCATGACCAAGAAAACTCCATATAGCCTTAACACTTGTCGGTGGAGGAAGTCTACTAGTCGTATCAATCTTTGCCCTTTCCACCTCTATACCATCTCTTGAAATCTTATGACCCAACACGATCCATTCCGTCACCATAAAGTGACATTTTTCCCAATTCAACATCAACTTTGTTTCAATGCACCTTTTCAACATCCTCTCTAGATTACCCAAACACTGATCGAAAGAATTACCGTACACCGAAAAATGATCCATAAATACCTACATGGACGCTAAATAGTATATTGAAAAACATATATTGAAAAATAGCCACCATACAACGCTAAAAAGTAGCCAGAGCATTACACAACCTAAACGGCATGGGACGATACGCAAATGTGCCATACGGACATGGAAAATTCGTCTTCTCTTGGTCTTCCAGTGCGATTGGAATATGAAAATAACCTGAAAAACCATCAAGAAAACAATAAAATTGTTGACCTGCAAGATGCTCCAACATTTGATCAATAAACGACAATTGGTCCTTCCGAGTGGCATCATTCAACCTCCGATAATCAATACACACAAGCCAACCGATAACCGTACACGAAGGGATGCATTCATTCTTTCCATTCATAAAAAATGTCATACCCCTTTCTATGGAACAACTTGGGTCGGAGTTACCCATGGAGAATCTAAAATCGGGTAAATCATCCCGACATCCATCAACTTCAAAACCTCTTTCTTGACAACCTCTTACCTGTTTGGGTTAAGACGCCTTTGGGGTTGAACTACTGATTTATACTCATCTTCCATCAAAATCCGGTGGGTATAATAAGTGGGACTAATACCTTGAATATCCGAAAGTCTCCATGCAATCGCTCCCTTATGCAACTTCAACACTTCTATCAACTTTGACTTTTCTTCCTCCGACAACTAGGAAGAAACAATAACGGGCCAATTCGAGCCCTCTTCAAGGTAAGCATATACCGAATATGACGGAAGAACTTTTAATTCCAACGGAGCGGGTTTTTCTAACTCTTTCTCACAAATAACCTCACTAACCTCCATAATCTCCGCTAAACAAGAAACGTCATCCAGTACATCTTCCATCAAATCTTCTTCTACATCCATCCCAAACATATTGGCTCCACAAATGTAATCAAGACACGTGTCAAAACTTTGAATAAAAGAATTGAGAAAGTAGAACGAATGGCATGGATCACTAAAATCATCGTGATCAACCGAGTGCCTCATCGACCTAGCAACGTCATACGTAACATTCTCATCACTAACCCTAAGCGTGATCCTCCCATCATACAAATCAATAAGAGCCTTCGCCGTTCTCAAAGACGGGCGACCAAGAATAATTGGAACCCTTTCGTCGGCCTCCATATCAAGTACCACAAAATCCAACGGAAACACAATTTTTTCCACTTCCACTAGTAAATTTTCAATAACTCCCCTATGATATTTAACCGAACGATCCGCCAACGACAATGACATGCGAGTCGGTGTAAGCTCGCATAACTGCAACTTCTCATATAACGAATATGGCATAAGATTAATACTAGCATCCAAATCCACCAACGCTTGACTCATCATATCACTTCCAAACATACACGAAATCGTAAACACACCCGGATCTGACAACTTTTCCGAGACCCGTTTCAACACTACCGCCGAACAATCACCGCTAAGTGGAATAGATGAAACCTCTCCTAACCAATCTTTTCTCTTAAGTAAATCCTTCAAAAATTTCGCATACTTTGGCATGTGTTTGAGAGCTTCAATAAACGGAAGATTGATCTTCAACTGTCGAAACATATCTAGAAAATGCCCGTATTCCCTTGTGTATTTTTATGCTTTAACGAGCGGGATACGGGACATGGGCAAGATCAATGGTGTGTGGTGGCTGGACTTCAACCGGCGTTTTCTCAACTCGTGGCTCAATAATTGGTGATTTACCTTGTGTCTTACCCGGAATCTCCATCTCAATCTCTTCATCTACCACTTCCTCATCTTCAACTTCAACTCTTTCTTTAACTACCTCGGGACCCAAAACCCTTCCTCTACAAGTGGTAATGGCTTTCAATTAAGCGGTCAGATTCGAGTAGTGCTAGAAAACTTTCCATGAGGCCTTTAGTCGAGACGCCGAGAAACATCGCCCACGGACCTTTGAAGGTCAAGTAACGATGATTGCTGATTCTTGAAGAGTAGGTCGTGCTCGGCGAACTTTTTCTGTGCAGGTTGATCTCTTTCCAGGATTTGCTTCATCTTATCCTCCAAACGTCCTATTCCACCATTCGAATCCTGCACATTATTTTGAACATTAGTACAATTGTTATTATTATTATTGAAATACTGACCTTGTCCTTGATTATAAGAATTTTGAAAGCCAGGTGGTGCGCCCGACGGACACCAGTTGGAGTTATTTTGATTTGGGTTCTTGTAGGTGTTCCAATTCTGATTGTTGTTGTTGTGATTGTTAGGAAACCTATTTTGACCAACAAAAAAATCGACCTCTTGATTCATCAAAGGACATTCCAAAGTAACATCTCCACCCCTACAAAACTCACACTTATGCACCCTTCTGTTAATTTCCTTCACCTCTCTAGTTAGTGATTCAAAGGCAGTAGCCACACCGGTATCCAAATTAACCTGGTGTGCACCTCGAGCAGATGAGGATGTACTAATGATGGGAGTGGTATTCCCGCGATGTGGCCCTTTGGCGTATTCTGATTGAGCAAAGCTTTCAAAAATCTCGTTACATTCGGTGACATTTTTCTTGGCCATTAGATTTCCTCCCGAAGTCGTGTCGAAACGAACTTGGGATTCGTAGTTCAGCCCATTGTAAAATTTCTCCACGAGAGACTATGGTGTGAGACCATTCTGTGAAGAACGAGACAACAGGTTCTGAAAATGCTCCCAAGCATGACAATAAGGTTCATCTGGCTCCATGTGAAAAGAGTGGATCTGATCACGAATATAAGCTGCTTTAGCAGGTGGGAATTATTTTTGATAAAAGTTGAACACAGTGCTTCCCAAGTGGTAAACATGCAAGGTGGCTGAGTGTTAAGCCAAAGAGCTGCCTTTCCTGCAAGTGAAAAGGGGAAAAGATGTAAGAAAATAGCATCTTCAGTAGTACCATGTAAATTAAAAAGTTTTAAAATGCGGTAGAGCTGGTTAATGTGTGCTGGTGCATCCACGTTATCACGCCCATGAAATTGGTTATTTTGAACGAGAGGGTTCATGACGTATTACAGAATCTGCTATGAGTTGGGATTGTTGATCTCGGGAATGATGATGCATGACTAGTTTCCTGTCAAGCCATCGAAGGCTTGTGCAACAACTGTTCTATCATCGTCCATTTGATGATTGTTTCTCTGCTCACGAATTAGCCTCGGTCATCAACGAAGAAAATCCAAGATTATCAAGTGGTGGTATTTCTTGCAAAGTGGCATCGGCCTTTGTGATATTTATTGCAAATTTTGCATTGGGTGTAGTTGGAATTAGATCCATCTTTTCGTTGCTCTACGCCTTTGCCTTTGAATCGTGCACCACCAATTTTTTTGTGGTCGTTAGACGACACCACCTTCTTGTCTTCCTCTTTGTTGCGGATTAAACCGTTTATCAGATAAGCAGCTAATTTCTTGGCGGAGTCAACGGTTTGGGGTAAGTGAGACCTTACCATTTCGTGAATTTCTCGCGTAAGTCCCCATATAAACCGTGCTACTTTGTTGGATTCTGGCGTTACCAGCTGGGGTACGAGTCTACAATACTCGTGGAATATGGTTTTATATTCACGCAGATTAGTTCCAACCACCTTGTGGTTAAGGAACTTGGATTGGATTTGGCCAGTCTCGTGCATTGGACAGAATTTTGCCAACACTATGTCTTTGAACTCTTCCCACCTTAGTTGATATAGCAGTTCTCTCCCTTTGCTCATAATCAGAGTGTTCCACCACTCCAAAGCTTCTCCTTTGAACATTTGTGTCGTATATTGGATCTTTTATTGTTCAGCCCACTTCCTAAGTATCACAACTGATTCCATCTCCTCTAGCCACCTTAGCATCGCAATGGCGCCCTTGTCACCATAAAATTCTTTGGGGCCGAAGTTTTTGAAGTCTATGAACAAACAACCTTCGATTTTGAGTTTCTTGAATTTGCGATTATAATTGCCACCAACGTTTGACTCGTGAACGCTTGCTTCGAGATGAGATGGCTTAGGATGTGATTTTATTGATTTTCGAGAGTTTTCGTTTGCCTTGTTTCACTTTTTCGATTTGATTAAGCTCTCACGGCTTTTGCTATCATTTCTTGGATTTGTTTCCTATATTGTTTTGGAATTTGTTGATTATTTTCGTTTTGAATACGGTTGTCTTTTCTTCTTTGAGAAGCTTCCACATTGTGAGAATTTTCTTGATTCGACATTTTGAAATAATTATATTCTTTTCTTAAAACACACTTATATATATATATATGTATATCATAAATGATATATATTATTACATTACACACACACAGATATATATATATCCCTATCCTTATTAGAATGATCTTCGTTCTTATTTTTTAACACATTAATATAATACAAACTACGGATACATTTTCTTGATAACGTCTCAGGAGTTTCTAGTCTTTCATAAACTTCTTGACCATCTTCATCATCTTGTTACACTTGTGAAGAAGTTTGTCTCACATCTTCTTCTTTTTGCTTTCATCTTTAGCAACCTTCTTCCTTAGCTCATCTGTCTCATGCAGAGCTCGATCCAGATGTTCCTCCTAGGATCGCGGCATGATGGTTCGGTATCCATATTGTGGCGGTGGATCATGATATCCTATCATCACTATATCGTAGTGATTTTTGGGATACGATGATGAACTTGCTTCGAAAGGATGGTTGATGAAAGCTTCAGCTGCCACTTCTTGTTGACAGATCTCGTTTTCTTGCTCCGAAATTGAAGGGATATTACCTTGAAAAGGTGGAAAATCTGGTGGAAACCTGATTTGAATCCCTTGAATACTTTGCACATACGGATCCTCAGGGTCATAACATGGACTTATGTGAAATAATGGGTGCATACATCCTTTATCTGGTGGGCAGTCACACTTGGAGTTTGTTCATGGTTCCTCCCTTGGAGTGGTTACTGCTTCGGATATTTCCTCATCTGAATCTTTGTCTTATTCGGGGTCGTCTTCTTCCTCTTCTTCCGGCTCTTCCTCTTCTTCCATGTCCCTTGATGTATAATCAGTAAAGGGTCTAGATGAAACATTCCGTATGGTTGAATGTGTCACGCCCTCAATTTTCGACTAACGGGGTTTCACCGTGAGGCGCGTGACATACCAGGATCTAGCCGTGTGTCATAACGAACAACCAATTTATAATGGAAAATATTTAAATATTATTGCTCATCATAATTGAGGTAAGTACATTTACAATAAAGTTTTTACATTTGCGGAAGCGTATAATTTATGAAAACACTTAAAAACTCAAAGTGCGTGTTAAGACGCCCAGTCCTAACATTTCATTAAAGAATCCCAACGTAATTCAATGCTTAGTGGGATCCATGAATCCTAGACTCATTTCAATTTCCATGTGCACCTTAAACTCCTGAGAAAGACATGCTAAAACAGGTCAACACAATGGTTGGTGAGTTAACATGTTTGAGTTTAAAAACAAGTTTGTCAAACAAACCATTTAGTAAGTAACAAAGCATGAATAACGTATGCATTAAAAATACCGCTAGTTAATTAGGCTAGCGATCATGTTACATTAGTGTAGGTTCCATTGTGACCGAGGCTGACTTGTTAGTTTATTTGCCACCCACGGAGTCTAATATAAGACTAGTGTGTTTCTAGTAAATGAGACGCCCGACGACTCCCTCAACCGAGAGCCCCGATGGGGTTCGTCAAACCCAGTAATACTATATTTCATTACTGAGCCAATGTACAATTGTTAACGGTCCAATGTGCATGGGGGACTTCAGTATAAGTTCACAATGTACACATGAGGTATTAAAAAGTCAACAATTATCCAAAAAGTTTGTATGTTGCATGCTTTTTCCCCAAAAGGAGTAAGTAAAAAGTGGGGTAGTGAAACTCACCTCGAATACGGTTCAAATTGAAAGTCAACTGCTTAAGTCAAAGTTGTTCTAGTGCCTAAATCATATAAGCACTATAAGTATTCGCTAAGCGATTTCTATAACCCTTAGTATCCAAACAATTCCCTTGTTTATTTGAAGTTTGACCAAAGTTTGCCTTTTTATTAACTTCGACCAAAGTTTGACTTTTGTTGACTTTGACTAAAGTTTGACTTTTCGTTTGACTTTTGACCAAAAGGTCCAAGTTGTTGACCGTTGACTAAAAAGTCCAAGTCTCTATGTCCGGAGACTAAAATTGAGTTTTGTTGACCGTTGACCAAAATGTTGACCTCTGACCAAAATATTGACCGACGACCCGTTGGTGACTTTTGACCAATTTTCTAGACGTAGAAAGATTACATTATGTTCCTAATCATAAGAATAAAGTAATGTACACTTAGCCAATTTTCATACAATCTTATGGCTAAGTCTAACTTCTACCACTTTCAACACTTATAAAAGTAAGACTAACCACTTAGTCAAATAGTTCTAAGTTGACCCGTAAAGTCAAAATTTAATTTACCACAATCAATCTATTACAAATTACAATTATTTTTACTAACCAATATGCTAATCATCCAGAACAAGTTTTCAATTATCAAAACCGATTTTTCCAACCAACCAAAACTTGTGATTAAATTACCAAATAATTCACACATATTCTTTCAAGTATTAGGTACAACATATATTTTTATTATAATTTTCCAACTCACACAAATTTACAGAATATTCACCCTCTACAACACCTAATTTCAGTCTCTATTTTAAAACAACAGTACACAAATATTTGCCAAAAATTCAATATTTGTCCAATTGATGCAAGACCAATTGGATTAGATTCTTACTTCAATTTATAACATTTCAGAAGCGGAATCACACCCATATCTATTTTAAATCTCAAGTTATACAATTTACAACGCAGCTCAGAAAAATTCTCTTTCAATCAGGATTGCAATCCGATTTTGTAAATTAATAAAAACAAGTCAAATAAAGTTCAAAAATTATGATTCTTGACTTTTAGAAAACTACATTCCATTTACTTAATCCTAGTACAAAAAATAAATCATAAACACCAACGTATTATCAAGTTATACAACCTACAGTCTAAAACATAGGATCTGTCAACAAACAGATTCAAAGCAAAAAATCACAAAAAGCATGATCCTTATATCCTTATAATCTTAAATCATCAAGAAACATTTTTATATAATCAAATCTCAGTCTTCCATTTTCATACTAATTTATAAAATAATATTTATGTACAAAGGGTTTCCATTTTTTTTCTTTTATGACAAGACACAATTTCTTTTAAAACCATCAAACTTGATCATCTCTTTATTTCTTATGATTTCATGTGTTTGGATACTCAATCCCACAATCCCAAATCAAAGAAACATAAAAAAATATATTAAACATGCTTACTTACTTGCTTGATCAATGCTATATTACTACTTGATCCAAGAATCACCAATTTGATTATGATATTTTGAGAGAGTTTTTGGAAAAAACAAAAGTGTGTGTGTGGGTGTGTGAAGTGTACGGCCAAAAGGAGAAAAAGTAAAAGCTATAACCTTTATTGTTATTTACTCATCATTAACACAATCATTAAGGCATAATCAATTTTATTAAACTTTAGGTTATGTCATTTTTTATTACATGTGACATGTTACATTCTATTATAAACATTTTCTAGTAATCATATGTTGTGTACTAGTCTTTTTGTTACTTGTCATGTAATATATCATATGTTATGTTATTTTAATTATTCACTTCTCTTACAACATATAAGTATACAACAACTAATCATGTAGCATGTAACACAATTACACCCATCACATATAATACATGTAACATATCATGTGTGACAAATTTATTATACCTATAATATATTATAATATGTGTGACAAGTTTATTATTTTAGTTATCAATAACCAGTTACTCTCACTTAGGTCACCAACGACACCACTGACACAGTGTATGAATACATGATACTATATGCATGGGAGTTCATTAACTTAGTTAACAAAACTAACTGGGTTTACTGAAACAATCAACAAGATTTAACTGGGTTAGTTAACGGAGTTAACTTGAAAATGCCAGGTGTCACAGAATGACTCTCATATTCGGTCTTCGAGAAGGATCATTATAGGAGTTGGCATGAGTATCGGTGGGATTGTGAGCAGATGTTCCAGTATGCCATCGTCTTTGGTAAGAGTGGCATTGCATCCAAATGGAAGAGTGACACTCAGGCTCAACTTTGATTTTTTTTGTTGGCTAGCAGTTCATTGGACGGATGGTACGTTGGGATGTTGGTTGGATGATACATTGGGATGTCAGATGGGTGATACTGCGGAATGTTGGACGGATGATACTCATGAATGCTTTATGGATGGTAACTTGAGGTTCTTGGGGGGTTCGTACTCTTGCATTGTTGGATTGCTTAAAAGATTGATCGGTAGTTGTTGTGTTCCAGGAAAATATACAAGTGTGGTTCGTTCAATTGGATGGTCTTGATTAAAGAAATCTTCATAGTAGTCTTCACTCATGTTATCCTTTGGAATTGGTTCGGGGCATCCAACTCTCTTTGCGTCACGCATAAAGCCTTCTATCACTTTCTTGAATGACATCTATGGGTGGTTTAGATTGAGGAGGGATAGAAAAGGTTTACCAGCCTATTTTATCCCTAATTATATAAAACAAATAATAATAATAATAATAATTCTTATTCACTTGGATCGAAGCTTAGGTATTATTATTTAATACCTAATTTGCTAAGATCGATGGCTCTGATAACAACCTGTCATACCCCCATATTGGGTCTGGGCGTGTTACTGTGTGACCATCAGTTGGTACTATTTTTGTAAATAAATCAGAGTTGCGGATTAATGCGGAGATATTTGCGTGGATTTAAATATTAATATTTATATATCAAAAGACGAGATTATAAAATACCCGTTTAACGTTTACAAAAGATTAACTGTTTATACAAAAACCATTATTTTAAGTTTTAATATTAACAAAATTATCTGAACCATCAGATCGCCTATTGAAGACTACGATTCTTCAAGCGCCTATACTTCGTTACCTGTAAAACAGTTTGAAAATACGTTAGCAACACATGCTGGTGAATAAGCTGACGCAAAAATATTTTATTTACTTAATTACCCCTCAAGACATCACTTAGGTCTTGGCCCATCGTGGCTTAGGAATAATCAACTTAAAACTTTAAATCCCAATTATAAACTTAACCTCAACTCGAAACCGCTCAGCAAACACCACAGTGTTCGAGGTTACTTAGCTACCATCAGTATACACATGATTACCCTCTCTCGGACATAACTTAGGTCCGCCCGTCATGGCTGAGGCATATAACCAGGTGTGGCGCGGTGTGCCCACCGTCTAACCACATATGTAAGGATCCAAAAAAATGTACACGACAACCTGAGGGCCAGGGATCACTTTTGTTCATAATATTTTAGAGATATGTAATCTCATGTAATTAATATACTTTGACTCGATTAAACAAGTTATAAAAGTTGGGCATATTCACCTTTAAAAAGGACCAGCTTTATATCACAGCCCGACTAGGGGGTTAGTTGTGACGACCGGTATCAACCAAATGCAGCGGAAAATAATAAAATTACTACAATACTAAATGTATTGGTCCCAAATACAACAAACAGAAACGAAATATAAAGTTTACAACGAAACTAATTATTCATGAATCTAGTTTATTTATTCTTCTAGCTTCATTTCTAGTTGTAACTTCATATTGCATCGTGCCTAAGTGCATCACTCCTCAGTTATACCTGAAAATACATACTCAAAATACGTCAACAATATGTTGGTGAGAACATGAGTTTAAGACACATGACACAAATAAATATGGTGCATATTAAACAAGTTCACAATCAAACCTGTGTCCACGACCCGTAAACATCTAAAATGAATACCCCTTACCTATACCCCTTATTGTTATGGGTCAAATTACACTTATGTCTGCCCAACATAAGCTACAAATGGCGTGGATATATGTCACAAGATGTATATTTTATCATTCAGCGGGGTGGTCGTCCCATGATGTAGGCCCACTGTGTGCTGGGGTCTCCCAGATAGTACTACCCATATATCACGTGGCTCCTTTCGGAGTTAATGATTGTGCTAAAAAGTCGGGGATTGTTCAAGGAAGCTAAATCGGTCTTGATTAATAATACACCAAAATAGTTTATAAAAATATTTAGGAGTATGTATTCCATGTCCCAAAAAGTTTTAAGTAAATAGTTGAAAAGGGGGATCACATGAACTCACCTCTTAAAGATTTTACCACAATGCGTGTCTTGTAAGCTTGATAAATTACGACCCTATATTATATCATTGTGTTACAACATAACTTATATAAAAATCTACTCTAAATTTGTTTGTGTCCTAACTTGGTGTCGGGCCACATGCCAAAGACCTTTTGTCGTTCATATGTTATTTATTACTCTTATATTTGTGCTTTTATAATATCTATAACTTTACAAATAATAACAACTTTACTTTTAAGGTTTCAATATATATGCATATCTTAATTCTAAATTTTTCAGGAATCAATTTTTAATAGTTTGTTTTAGTGGTTTTTAACTTGTCGGTTTTAACTAAATGCCACTTCTTAAAGGCTTAATTGGTAAAATGAAAGTTATAATTATAACAAGACTATATTAACTTATTTTTGGTTTTATATTACTGTAAATATATGTATTTTTATATTGTTTAATTCATTTTTTTGTCATTTATCCTAAAATTCCTATTTTCAAATTTTAAATGGTGAATAAATGAAAAATTCCTAAGTTTAAGGTATATATTATAATATTTCATTTTTATACAATATATTATGTCAAATATATATTCATATGTATTTTAAATATTTATTTTCTATAATTTATAATTTTTATGTGATTTAGTCACTTTTTAAAGCCTATAATATGTAATTATATATAAAACGTATCCAATAAATATAAAATAAATTTTTATGGTTAATATACAGTATATATGTGTTATAAAAATTATTATTTATATTATTTGGTCAATATTTAATGGTAAGGTTTTTTTAGTCATTTCTAGGGTTATTTAGAGTAAATTTTTATAAACACTACAAGATTAAGACCTACACCTAATTAACTATTTTTCCCGTATTTAGAATAATATATTTAGTGTTTTTGTAAATTTTTATAATTTTTGGAGGTGTCTAACTATTTAATCCGTTTATTGGCATTAAAACTCGTTTTAAATCGCACGGGTGTATAGAAAAATATTTTCTAGTGTTTCTTTTTGTAAAAGTACTTATTTTGGAACTAAGTTTACTGAAAAAATTGGGTTACGCAATTTATTTGATAAAAATCCCGTTTTTGAATTATTTTGTTTCGTGAAATCGTTTTCAACGGTTTTTAGTCATATTTGCGATTCAATCGAGTTTCCTGCCATGAGTTGACACAAGTAGGGTGAAAAAGGTTTGGTTACTGTATTATTAGAGTTCATAAGGCATTGGTCATATGGGGTATCACCTGTGCCTAATTAGTGTGTAAAACTCGAAATTAATGTTGTAAATTGAAGTTTCGGTATTGTTTTTGTGTACCTTTGAGTTGGGGCTGATAATACGCACGAGTGGATGACCTTAAGATTTTCAGAGACCTGAGATCATGTTGGCATAATAACATTTTAGGAATGACAATAGTGGGTTGATTTCACATGCGGAAACAAAGAACTATTTAGGTTTCGATTTACTGTTTGGGTGTGATCTAGAGCTGTTTGGGGTTTGATTTTTGGAAGGTTTCTGGTAAGCAAATACAGCAGAAACTGGGGTGTGAATATATCTGGGAAAACATAGAGTTTATTAATGATTATAGAATCAAGAATTAGGGTAAATATTAGGCAATAGTTGAAGGTTAATTTCATGTGTCTACCTTGATCAAACGTGATGAACACTTTACTCCTCTTCAAGGCTGATTGAGTTATCTTCAGGGAAACTTCAAGGGACTAATTACCCCTTTAACAAGAATGGATTTCTAAGAGAAAATATGGAATTTGTTGGGTGAATGAGTGAAGAATGTTATCATCACCAGGGAATGATTTATAGAGGAAGGAAATCCATGGATGGGATCTTGAAGGTCTTTGCATGGGATTTGATTGGTTGAAGGATTAGAGGTTGACCTTGGAATTCTAAATATTATGGAAGATACGATGGTTTTTGGGAAGATGTTATAGACAATTGATCCTTGTTGATACTCCAGGAGATTTTTGTAGGTTCTAAGGTTTGACTTTGAAGAAAATAATCATAGGATTTTAGGGAGTTAGAGATTCAGTTTTTGTTTTTATTTATATATTGATTTTATTAATTATATGATGTAGAGGTTATATATTGATAAAGGGAAAAAAATAAAGAAGGTAATTAAAGTGATATTAGTTTATAAATCCTATGTTTGCTAAGGAGAAAGGAATTTGGTTTTTAAATTTTGAAGTATTCACACTTGGTTAGTTTATGTATATGGTGTTTTAGTTCAATAGATATGTGTGGCAATATGTTAGTCTTTATAATAAGCTTCATGTAGTAATAAATACTAAGTTTAATATTAGGGATTATTTGGTGGCTAAAACATGAGTTCGTCTATATATTTATGATATAACTCGTCAACTTAAACGGTAGCGATTTAGATTTATAAGTTTGTATTATTTTGATTTGGGTTCGATTGTTTTGGTATTTGGCATGTTGGAGTTAAGCTTAATAAACCATTGAAGATTCAGGCTCGTTGAACCTTTTCTGTAACCATCTCATAGTTGTCCTAAGTCATATTTGTATACGATATGTTGTTGCTATAACCATATGACACATAATAATAAAAAAATTGGCCCTAAAATTGGAGTTGTTACACTTTACTTCACTGATCGGTTCGTCTTTGCTATTTCGGAACTATAATACGAGTATAACCTTTAGTTATTACTAGATATTTAATCTAGCTTAAGACCTTTTGTCTCTTTTTGTATAGTCTTTACCTCGATTATATTTTCATTTCGAACTTCTTGCATGCTAAACGAGGCTCATCGATCGTTGGACTTCGTCAGCACTCACTTCGAGGCGGGGTGTTGGCTTGTCTCTTGGTGGCACGTACTTCGAGACAACGTCGTCGGTTTATGGCACACACTCCGAGGAAACTTCATTTTCAGCACAAATTTCGGCGAGGGTCGGGGCACGCTTTACGAGGTAGAGGGAGAGTGGGATTTCTAGAGTGAGAGAATGTTACAACTTGAGTGTGTGAATGGAATGAGGGCTGATAGCCCTATTTATAGGGCTGACTGAGCTGACCCATCGCGATACGTGATGGGTCTTGCAAAGGATCCATCGCGTATAGCGATGGGTTAACAGATCCTTTAAATATTATTATATTCCATAGCGATACGCGATGGGACCTTGGGAGGCCATCGCATATCGCGAGTAGCCTTGTCGCGTAACCAAGTAGGCCTGCCATGTGTGCCCCGTGGCTGAACACGCAGCGCCACGTGGAGGGGCACGTGTCATCATCTGTCAAACCTCGCGATGACGTTGTGACTTAGGCGTATCGTGTATCTCGACACCGCCTATTCTTGGGTTTTGTAACATACCCAACACGATACGCGATGGGTTGTCTTTTGGTCCATCGCGTAATGCGATGGGTCAAGAAAATCGGATTTTCAATATAGGTCCTTTAACTTTGAATACTTGTTATTTTTGATCGAAATTTTCACGATGTTACATCATCCCCACCTTGGAATGAATCTCGTCCGCGAGATTCGCTTTGTAGAACACGTGGGGGTACTTTTTCTTCATTTTGGATTCTAACTCCCAAGTATACTCGGGGCCTCTTCGAGGTGTAAGGGTATGGAAGGGAATTTTTTCAAGTAGCTCAAATGATCTGATCTAACTTATTACAAAACAACTAAATAAACAATAATAATATAACACTGATTTCATCTTTCAAACACAAACAAACTTCTAATTACAAAATTGAATATAAACATACATCTTTTTGCCTTTTTGCTATTTTTTTTCAGGCATAATAAACGTGATGCTTAATACTAGAAAAAATACAAATACAAAGAAACCTATTAAGCCGGATCGTCTCGTAATATAACATCAGGGTTAATTGAATGAAATAATAGGTCCAAAAATGTTTTCTAAGGGAACCAACCCCCCGCCCCTCACATTAGCCACGCTCATATATATAACGTATGAGGCCCAACCCCCAGTACCCATACTCTCACTTGTCCAGACGAGGCTTATCCTAATTGCCTCTATAACTTTTGCATTCATGCCAAACTAAGATCTCGAAACCCATGAGACAACCAAGTTACTCTAGATGAAGGCACTCAAATGACATGTGTGTATACTATATATTATATGTATATTATATATATGAGGTCAAACTCACACACGTACCGGAGGAATTAGGTTACCGACATAAAAATGTGTACCTGTCCCCATGACTCGTTATCCCCACCTAAACGACCCCATTTTCAATTTCTCGTTTTGAAAACATTTGTGAGTAAGACTATCGAGAAGCTGAAAAACCAACCATGACCAGAAACCTATAACTTGCCATTAATGGCAATAAATAACATTTAACAACTTTGGTTTCCGAACACTCTTCGAGGTACTATCGGGCTAAAATTTTCAAATTTCCCCATCGCCACACTTGAGGTTTTCATTGTCCTCAATGTTAAAATATTTAAACAATTCATGAACATTTGAGGGACGGGGTTGAAATTTACTTTTTAAACAATTTAAAACACGGGGCTCTAATGTGATGGTTCTACTATCAATTATACAATTACACTTTGAACATTTAAACTAGTAAAAACAAAATAGATTATGAAACTGAAATCACCTAATATCAACTGGAATGGACCAATCGGCTCGCGAACTCTCGTAAACACTCGTAAACTCTCATCTCAACCAATTACCAACATTTACAACCGAACCTGCAAATTCTCGAGACGTGTAGAAGCAAGCTTCTCACAAGTGTAAGACATAAGTCTTTTAAGAGTTATGAAAATGATTTATGTTAATTTTATTAAAATAATTACCGAGCCGAATTAAATCGTTTCATAATAAATTTTGTTAAACAGGTTAAAAATGTTAAAAGAGCTAACTCACTTATGTAGGAATCACAATTGCATTTAGCGTATGCAACAAGCCCTTTAAACCCCCCGGTAGCCCCAGAGGACGAGTGGGGTCTCGTGAAGGTTTATAGTGAACAACACCCACAAAGTTCGGTTACAACATAATATACAAATAAATCAAACACAACATACATCAAAAGATATATATACATATACATCCAACCAGTTACCCATACAATATTCCTAATATAATATTAATATTATACAGACGATGAGAAATAAAACAAAATAAAGCAAAAAAGAGTAACCAAAATCTACTGTGCTGGCGGAGTATCATCAGTATCATCATGCGGGTCCACAGGTTGCTCCACTATGATAGTCAATGAAGGTGGGAGCGGTACCTGCAAAGCAACAAATAATAATCGTCATGACGGGCCAGGTGGGCCAGATGTGCCATCTACTCCTGCTGCATCGCTAGCTGTTGCTGATATATCATGTATAGCGTGATAGGCTGCTGCGTGGCAGCTGTGATGATGACGATGATGCCTGCCTCAATGGATGCTGCCGCTGAGGGCGCAAAATGTGTGGGATCGGAGCATGTTGCCTATGTGTCGGGATCCCTATCTGTAGTGATGCGGCAGCAGCTGATCCTGCAGGCGGTGGTACTTCTAGGCTCTCTCTCTCACCGGTATGTGCGTCGGTGGATCATACATCTCGACGATATTGGCCCGACGAGCCTCCGCCAATCCAAAGGACCCTGTAGCTGGCTTGGGAGTAAAAAAACCAACCGGATAACGGTCGAACACACCGAGTCACTCGGCGATCCTCGTGATATATGGCCCTAAGGTTAAGAGTGCCGAGGATCCCTGTAAGCTGCGACCTCGTGTGAACGACGAGAGCAAGAGCATTGCCAGATTGGCCTATCGGCAGCCAATGATGGAAAGAAGACACAGCAGATCGAGGTTGCTGCACTTCTCGTGACCCGAATGTCAGCCCACGATAGTACAAGCAACGATCTTGTGAATGTAGAGACGGACGGGTCCCTGATGGATGACTCCACAACAGTGCTGGATGGGCCCCGTCGACGATCTCCGCCCAAAACTGACTGAGTTGGTCCTCCAGTGCTCACGGCTCTGCTGAGAATGCGGAGTGTAGCCACGGAATCTCTGCAGGAAGTCAGGATCCTGAACCTGCTCGGCCGTATAAAATCTGGTGGCCACAGTGAAGTCAGGGACGGACATCTCATACAGATGCCGTCCCAGAGAAAATGACACCGCATGTGGCTCATGAAAATCGATGGACGAAAAATCAAAAGTCGAATAAAACTCACGTGTGAGCTCGACATATGGAATCGAGTCACACGCAAGTACCTCTGTCCACCGATTTGATAATAAACGACTGACCTTAACATCGATGCCCAAATCCCATGTCAGCGTCCAATCAAACGAACGGTGACGAAGAAGTTGCATCTCTCGAATCCGACCAAACCTCGAGTACTCGACAGTCATGATCCTGAATCGCAGCACCTGGTGATGTGTGCGGCGTCCATCACCCATGATCTCCTCAGGATCGATGTCTGGAGTAATCGGTAACTCCTAACCATCGTAATGTATGACCCTAGGCAGCCTCTGCTGAATAGGGCGATGCGGCTTGGGATCTCCCCGCCTCTTGCGCCTGGCGGCGTGAGAAGAATCCTGTGCATCAGACATATCTGCAAAATCAAACATTTAAGTTAGATTTGTCAACAGTGACTCTGGCGATGATTGTATAGCATTTTGGTCGTGGTCATCCCACATAATAACATAATATTAAAATAATAACAAAATATTAAAATAAAAATAAACAAATACGAAAAATTCGTGGATACCCTGCACGTATTTCTAAAAACCAGATTGTCCCGCCCGAATGGAGATTGGGTATGGGCGGTCAATCACTATTCAACTCAACCAAACTACATAGCGTCCCCGTGACTTGATTAACAAACTCACAAATGACTCGACTCGACTATCAGACACTCTTAGAAACTGACACAAACACTAACGAACAAACAAACTACTATCTCGAATAACGTGCAAGCAAAACAAATAAATTGTCAGCAATAAAGAATTAGTATGGTTACAAATCGGGTTTGGAAAATAAAATATTAATAAAGTATTAATAAATCAAGTTCAAACCAACCATTTCATATCGAACCGTCACTATCATTTATTTAGTAATAAAATAATGATTTTTAACATGTGAACTTCAAAACCCGACTCGTCACCCTGTTTAGCATAAGCCGAACAAACTCGGTTAATCAAACTAATAACCGAACCAAACCAACCCGGCAACCAAATAGAAAACTAAACAACTACCCAACAGACCCGGCAAATATAAATCTCCAAATTCCCAACTAAAACCAAACAATTGACCCGGACATACTACATAACCCACTAATAACCGCCCGCAAAGTTCTAATTATCACAACCGAACATTATCCCGATATAATTAAATAATATAAAAAACATACCTCGATGTCAGGTACTGAGAAAATAAGAAAATGACGGCAGAAGATGACGGCAGGGGTGGCCGACGACGATGACAGTGGTGGTGTAGGGTGGCGGTGGATGGTGGTTTACTGGTGTGGTAACAATGGTGACGTAGGGTGGTTGTGGAGATGGTGATGGACTTATGGTGGTGAAGTGGTGGTGATGGTGATTGGTGGTAATTACAGGGTGGGTGGCAATGTGGACGGCGGTGGTAAGTGTGCGGTGGTGAAAGGATGGTGGTGGTCGCCGGAAGTCAGAAGGGAGAAGATGTGAGGAAGAAGAAGAACAGTCATTAAATAAATAACCCATTTTTTTCGGATCTTTTTGACCAGGGGAGTCTCCGAGAATTTATATGCCTCGGCCGGCCATAACGAGTAATTAAATACATAAACTAAATTTCTTGAACGACGTTAATGTTATAATAATAAAAAGGCCCGGAGATCACAATATTTAGGAATCGACCTCTTGACTCTTAATGTTTTTGGAATTCAATTGGTCATCGCTTGAAGCCTCGTGTATGTTCGTTTTTGTTATTATTATTATACCTTAAATGGATTATAAGAAGAAAAAAAAATTAAGCACAATATATTATAAGGAGATTAAGATTCACACCTATCATATAACTAGAGGGACAATATATAAAGATTAAATTCTCAAATATAGAATGACAACTGTTTCTTTTAACCAATCAACGTAGTATGTGCTCGTAACTTTTTTAGCTAAAGAAATGTGTTGAATACTAATTTAACTTTTTAAAAGAAAATAATAGAACCACGTATAAAAAGAATAAGATTGAAATATAATTATCATATATAAATTGAACATATATGTTAGTTATGCTAACTCAAAAAAGTAATATAAGTTATTTAACTAAGAAAAAATAAAATATGCGAAGTAAGTTAATTAATATTTTTAAAATAATTCACTGAGAAAATTGATCACAAGCTGTACACCAAATATACCAAGAAAATTTTAAAAACATTGAACAATTCAGATAAGACAAATGGATATATTGATAAAATATTACTTTTTTTACACAAACCAACACCTCCTTCTGTCCTTCACTTCTTAATATACACTTCCAATTTCATTTTTCGACATTTATACGCAGCACCGCTTTTTCTCAACAATGGCCGGAAAAAATATGGCCATCAACAGTTTATCTAACTTTTTTTCTTCTCTTCGTCGGGCAGAGAGTCCGATGACCATTCGGACTCTCCGGTAGTTCCGCCACTAATTTATAAAAATTGCGTGCCCCCGAAAATTAAGTGCCCCGACGAGGGTGCGGCTCGCACACCTCTTAGGCCGCCCCTGTTTTTGACCAATCACGATACGCGATGGGTTGAAAACCAATGGGTCGCGTAACGCGACCCAAAGTAATCAAAATTAGGGTTTTGACCCCATCCCGATACACGATGGGGTGTGCTGAGACGTCATCGCGATACGCGATGACATTAGCATTCCAGGATGCCTTAACCCCCATCGCGATACGCGATGGAGATGTTTGTAAGCCCTTCGTGTATCACGTTGGGCCTTGTTAACAGAAAGTTTTTAACTAAATCGGGCCCGGACATTTTCCAACCCGACCACTTTTCGGCATCTCGACATCACCCTGAACACGTTTCCGAACTCAAAACATATTTTTCGTACGTGGAAAGACATGTAATTGACCAAACTCTTACCGAACTTCAAGAACTTCTAACTCTTCAACAAGCTTCCCCACACTTGGTGTTTGTTGCACAAAACCCGAGACAATAGTTAATACAAAACTCAATAAAATAAAGACAAACTGGACAGACACTTACAAACCTTGGGTTCCCTCCCGTAAGCGCTGAATTTCATGTCGACAGCTCGACAGTGCCTCGAACTCAATTGTCTTCATAAACCGGTGAAGTCACAATGAAACTCAGCTATTCCTTGTCGATCTCGTGTATATATTTCATCTCCAAATATGGCTTGAATCAATAGCCATTCACCACTTGCCTCAAATGATCATCAAAATACTCAATCTCGTACTGACCATGGTTTCCAACTCCAACAACCGAATACGGGCCCGTCCACTTACTTTTCAACTTACCCGGGAAGAGCTTCATCCTTGTGTTGTATATCCAAACCTTTTGTCCAACCTCAAAGTTCTTCAACCGGATATTTGCATCAAATACTTTCTTCATCTTTGCTTTGTAAGCGGATGCACAATCGTACGCCTCGTCCTTTAACTCCTCAATCTCGCACAAAGCAACCTTCCTTGCCTTACTTGCATCATCATAATCCATATTAACCTGTTTAGTAGCCAAAAATGCTCTTTGTGCAATTTCAACCAGTAAATGGCAATCCTTTCCATACACAAGTCTATAAGGAGTGATTCCAATTGGCGTTTTATATGCGGTTCGGTAGGCCCATAAAGCATCGGTCAACTTAGTTGACCAATCTTTTGGTTCGTCCGAACAGTTTTCTATAAAATTTGTTTGATTTGCCTATTGGAAACCTCAACTTGTCCACTCGTTTGTGTGTGGTAAGGAGTTGCAATCCTATTATCAACACCGTATCATTGAAGCAATTTTCTGAATTTGAAATTTTTGAAATGAGACCCCCCATCACTTATGATGGTTCGGGGGACTCCAAATCTAGAAAATATATTACTTTGAACAAAATTGCAAACAACCGAGTGATCATTCGTCCTAGTGGCTATCGCCTTAACCCATTTAGAAACATACTCGACAGCCACTAGGATGTATAAATTACCGTGTGAATTCGGGAATGGGCCCATGAAATCGATCCTGAAACATCAAATATATCAACTACAAGGATCGGGTTCAAAGGCATCTCATGCCTCTTAGAAATTCTCCCTAGTTGTTGACGCTTTAAACAGTGTGTCGCGAACTCGTGAGCATCCCAAAAAAATGATGGCCAAAAGAAGCCACTTGTAAGAACTTTTCTAGCAGTTTTCTGGCCATTAAAGTGACCCCCACACGTAGACGAATGTGCGTGTTCCAAAACAGATCTAACATCCTCCTCGGGTATGCATCGTTTGATCATCTGATCTGCACCAACTTTAAACAAGTCCGAGTCATCCCAAATTTACTGTTTGGCTTGGGACATCAAGTGTTTCGTTTTCCTCCTTGGCCAATGCTCCTGGATATCACCTGCAACTTTAAAATTAACAATATGAGCAAACCAAGGATTTTGTGAGATGGCCAGAATGTGCTCATCCGGGAAAGACTCGTTAATGGGTCCATCCTTGTCTCCATCTTCCACCATAATCCGGGACAAGTGATATGCAACAACATTTTCACTTCCTTTCTTGTCCCGAATCTCTAGATCAAATTCTGTAGCAGCAAAACCCATCTTATGAGCCTCGGGTTTGCATCCTTTTTGTCCATGAGATACCTAACTGCGGAGTGGTCAGAATAAATGATTACTTTACTTTCCCAAATATAAGACCTAAATTTATCTAGAGCATATACCACTGCTAGTAACTCTTTCTCAGTTGTTGTGTAATTAATTTGTGCATCCGAGAGAGTTTTACTCGCATAGTATATGGCAACGGGTTTCTTGTCAACCCATTGACCCAAAACAGCCCCAACCGCCTAATCACTTGCATCACACATTATTTCAAAAGGCAAACTCCAATCGGGTGATTACAAGATCGGGGCTTCACATAAATTCAACTTCAAAATTTCAAAGGTTTTAGCACATTCATCATTAAAGTCAAACGAGTCATACTTAAGTAATAAATTACATAAGGGTTTGGTAATATCACTAAAACCTTTAATAAACCGTCTATAAAACCCGGCATGCCCCAAAAATGATCTAACGCCTTTAACATTTGTGGGATGAGATAGAGTGGAAATAACTTGAACCTTAGCTCGGTCCACCTCAATCCCATGACTCGACACAACATGGCCCAAAACAATCCCCTCTTGGACCATAAAATGACTCTTTTCCCAACTAAGAACCAAGTTCGTTTCGACATATCTTTTCAAAACTCTTTCGAGTTGATTTAAACATGACTCGAAAGATGTGCCGAAAATCGAAAATTCATCGATAAAAATCTCTAAAGACTCCCCCACCATATCAGAAAAAATACTCATCATGCACCTTTGAAAGGTGGCGGGGGCGTTACATAGTCCGAATGGCATTCGCCTAAATGAGAATGTGCCATACGGGCAAGTAAACGTTGTCTTCTCCTGATCTTCAGGATGGATAGCTATCTGGTTATACCCGGAATAACCGTCTAAAAAGCAATAAAATTTCTGACCATGTAGCTTTTCGACAATTTGATCGATAAACGGAAGCGGAAAGTGATCTTTCGCTGTTGTCGCGTTCAGTTTTCGATAATCAATACAAATACGCCACCCGGTTACCGACCGGGTGGCGACCGTTACCTGAGTCGTCCTTGATAACTTGGATGCCCGCTTTTTTCGGTACTGTGTGTCGGGATCACCCAAGTGCTGTCTAAGATGGCGAAAATAATCCCAACATCTAACCACTTCACCACTTCTTTCTTCACCACTTCCCTCATGTTTGGGTTCAACATCCACTGAGCATCGTGTGCGGGTTTGACAGTTGGATCTGTTAAAATCTTGTGCATCACGATCGAGGGACTAATTCCCTTCAAATCCGCTATCGTCCATCTGATTGCTTCCTTCTTCGCAACCAGCACCGCCATCAAAGCATTTTCCTGTTCAATAGATAAATTATAAGCTATAATAACAGGTAAAGTATTATTCTTACCAAGGAAAGCATATTTTAAATGCTTTGGGAGCTCCTTCAGCTCGAATTTCGGTGCTTCCAGCATGGACGGTTTCAGCCCAGTATCAATTTTCTCGGGAAGTGGTTCCACCTAAACTGACCATGGTGGACGGTCTCCTTACACAGCTGCGATCTCCATCTGTTTCTCCTCCTCTTCCAGCAACTTGTTTGTTTCCACCTGTAACCTGTCAAACAAAAAACACGTCTCCACTGTGCCATCCGTACTAACGACAGAGTCGTATAGCGGGATGCACTCGTCAATGAAATCAGCCATAAGGCACTCGTCTTCGACCTGAGAATTATCTCCAAATGTGAAAACATTAATCCTCAGCTTACGGTTACCGAATGCCATGTCAACAGTGCTATTTCTACAATTAATGATTGTATTTGCAGTGGCCAAAAATGGTCTACCAAGGATGACCGTAGGCTGTTTGGTCCTTTCACCCCGTAAAAATCTTCCACCTTGACGACGACGTCAATCAGTATCCCCCGGGGAAGTTTCGGTGTCTGGTCAGCTAAGACAACTGTGGTAGCGGATGCCTGAAACGGACCGAAGTCATACTGATCGTATAGACTTCCCGGGAGAATACTCATGCTAGCTCTAAGATCTAGAAGCGCCCGTGTCATTTTATAATCACCCACTTGAATGGGTATAATGGGCGTTCCCGGATCTTGTAGCGCCCGTGTCATTTTATAATCACCCATTTGAATGGGTATAATGAGCGTTCCCGGATCTTGTAGCTTGGGTGGAAGAGTACCCGAAAGAATTGCACTCACATTATTGGTAAAATCGATTTGTTTAGGAATCTTATGACTCCTTTTCTGTGTGCACAAATCTTTCAAATACTTAGCATAGGCGGGAATTTGTTTTATTGCATCAAAAGAGGGATATTAATTTTGACCTGTTTAAACGTTTCCCGCATTTCTTCTTGTTGTGGGTCTCTTTTTGATGCCATCTTCGCCTTAGATGGCGCCAACAAAGCATCGGGATAGGGTGCGGTTTTCACCTTCTCCTTGTCCTTAGAGTTGTTGGTGTCATCTCTCGGAACCGGTTTGTTAATATTAGTTTCACTTTTATTAGGTTCAGTTAATTTAACCGGTTCCGACTCGTCATCGCTAATGATATTTTCATCAATCTCTTCCACCCCCCCAACCAATGGTGGTGGAATCCCAACCTTATTATCATATTTTTACCACTTCTTAAAATACTTACCTGGTTAACGTGCTTTTTCAAACTCGAGCTGTAGTGGTTCGGGTTAACCGTATTTTCGCTCGGGAGTTGGCCCGCATTATTATGTATCTTTGCTACGTCTGCAGCGAGCTGACCAATCTGCTTTAACATAGTCTCTGACGATTTATCTCGTAACTTGAACTGTTGCTTCGTTTCAGCCTTCTGATCAGTCACAACCTTCAACAACGCATCCAACTTTGAGTGCACCGACTCATCTGAATTTCCCGAGGACCCTTTCTGCTAGTCCTGATTACCCGAAGAGTTTCCACCCCGGTTACCGTCTCTGTTATACCCCCGATTCTGATTCTACTAGCCATGCTGCTGCTGATAACTGCCCTGGCGGTAATTAACCTGCGACCTATTCTGGCTCGATCCCTGAAAGTCCGGGTTCAACTGTGTAGACGCGTTCCCCTAACGAAAATTCGGGTGATTCCTCAAGCCCGGGTGATAAGTGTTTAAATTAAACCCTTGACCCTTGAAATCCCCGTAAGCATAATTAACTTCCTCGGGCTCATCCTTCTCATCCTCATACAACTCGGGGCAATTTTCTGCCTTATGCCCAAGTTCACCACAATCTTCACAAACCGAGAATTTCACTCCAACTTTCCTGACTTCTTTCTTCTTACCCTTTTTGTACCCAGCCAGTTCACGTTCTAATTCACCAATTCGTTTAAATTCACTCGTGACTGACTTAATCGATCTGGAGGAAGTACCCCGTCTTCGTCTTTCAGCTGTTGCTTATGCTTTTGAATCTTCACACATAAACTCCAAAGAATCCCAATCATCCTCTTCGGTTTGATTCAGCAGCTGACCGTTACACGAGGATTTCAGATGCTTTCGGTCCTCGTATGTCAAACCATCTACAAAGCACTTCACCAGTTCCCACAATTAAATCTGGTGATGTGGCAATTTTCTTATCATTTCCTTAAATCTGGTGAACGCTTCATGAAATAATTCGCCCGATAACTGTGAAAAATGGTGAATTTCCATTCGGGCCTCGCTCGTCTTCAACTGCGAATAGTACTTGTTTAGAAACATCTGCTGCATCTCGGCCCAGTTTCTAATACTGTGCATCGGTAGCAAGTTAAACCAATTCTTTGCTTTGTCTTTTAACGAAAACTGGAATAACCACAACTGAACCTCGTCCTGATCATAAGTACCATCACCAATTGACCCGTAAATGGCCGAAAAATCGGACAAATGAGAATACGGGTCCTCAGAAGCCATCCCGTGAAAATGTGGTACGATGTTAATGTATTATGGTCGGGACTTAAAAGTCTGTTGTCCCAGCACTCGTTCCTGTGGGACCAACGGGGATGCTCCATCTGAGTTAGCCGGTCAGAACCGACTGTTAGCACCCTGAATCGGGGCCACAAAATTCCTCCTTTGCCCCCCCCGGGGATTTACCAAACCATCCTTGTTAACCTGAATATTTCGAACTCTTTCGGGCCTTTCTGCCCGGTTAACTCTGTTCCGACCAATACCATAACCTCCCCTGTTCCTGTTAACCGCTTCATCCCGTCTCTGATTCACTGGCTCTTCCACCTCCTCATCCCAATTATTACCCCCCTTGTTCTCTGGCTCAAAAACCTCGTTCTCGGGCTCAACTGCCCGATTCCTTCTAACCCACCGATTTACCTCGTTCTTAACCTCAAAACCCTGGTTCCCATCATTATCTTCCCCTCTTCTTCATCTTCTGTTGGAATGCTAGGATGAGAATCATCAAGATTAATCCGAACTCTGTGGTTACGGGTGTTATTTGGGGTTGATATTCCGGCCTGGTCAAGGTTTCGGTTTCGGTTACGGTTTCGGGTTCTAGAAGCACGAACCGAGTTATTCTGATTGTTTTGGTGATCGAAATTTAGTGGTGGAGGCATGTTATCTGGGTGAAACGTGTTATTTTCTAGGAGTGGGTCTTGGTTCTTGTTTCCATTCTGGTTCTAGTTCTGGTTTTGGTTTTGATTCTGGTCTTGATTCTGGTTTTGGTTTTGGTTCTGGTTCTGGTCTTGATCTTCAATTTCTGAGGTTCTGTTCTGAGCTCGGTTCTGCCAAGCTAATCTCTCAATTTTAGGCTCGAAAACTAGTGGTGACTGTCTGCCCGGGTGGCGGCTGTGCATAAACCTGTTATCTGCACAAACAACACACCCCGCGTAAAATATAAAAATAAAATTAAACTGAAAACTAAACTAAAATTAAAACTAAAATCAAATAACACGAAAAACACTAAGCGCACTAGCTCCCCGGCAACAGCGCCATTTTGATGACCGCCGTTTGAGTCATTCAAAAACCTAATTAAACTATATAGATAGAGTAAGTAAGGTATCGTATCCACAAGGAGTATGTGGTCAGTGTAACATGTAACAAATTTCTTATATTATAAAGTAACAGATTGTAGTGCTGATCACACAAGCAAATAAGTTGGTTTAAATATTGATTAAGCAAATTCAAGCAATTAACAAAGAAGACTCATCCCCGGGGTTCAAGAATGTAATTAAACAGTTTCTCATGCAACCTAACTGATTAATTATCACAGAATGACTAAAGACTGGCAAACAAGTTAAACCTTAGGCACCAACAATCGCTAACACACGACACTGGTTATCAAACGGTCCCTGCCAGTGTGACTCAACTAAGGGCAATTGTGTGCTTCATTGTAATCAATCTAGTTAAACAACCTTATGAGCAATTACTATAGCAACTGAAAAACTAATCGTTCTGATCAACGTAAACCTAAACCGATTGAATGCACAAAAATACTAAATATTAATACTCATAGATCAATCAAAGATAATTACAAATAGTGTGTTCATGGTTACAATAAAAATTGAAATAAATAAAAATCTACATCCCAGGAATGAATCGGAGAGATTAGCCGAGCCTCGACATCATGGAATCATCAAGAATGATGAAATGGAACATGTGGAACATGTATGTGGTCTTGGTACGAACTGGAGTGATGGAATCGCCTTCTCCAAGCTCTGGAAATCGCCTCTTGTGTTCAAAACGAAGTTAGGGTCGAGAATGGTGAAATTAACAATAAAACCCTAGCTGCCTGTCTACACACCCCATCACGATACGCAATGGGGTCTTCACAGGTCCATTGCGTATCGCGATAGACCAGAAGTCAACATTCATTAAAACATACCATCGCGATACGTGATGGGTCCTCAAGAAAGCCCATCGCGTATCGCGATGGGTCTTGTCACTAGCAAACTTCATTAATCTTTCTCGTTTTGCGTGATGGACGTCCCGGTTCTTCATCTCGTGTCATAACAGGTCCAAATTGAGTACTATAACTCATGTGACCTGAATTATAATAAACACGTATGAAGTATCTAAGTTCCTACAATAAATAATTGAAAAAAAAGAAATAAACGAACTATACGATATACACAGTAACCAACCATCACCTTTTTCATTCCATTCCACCAGTAGTTTGGTTTTAGATTTTGGTACATTTTGTCACTACCGGGGTGCATCATGTACTTGGAATTGTGGGCTTCGCTTATTGTCTTTTCACGCAAATCTCCAACGATCGATACCCAAATCCTATTTCCAAGTCTAAGTATACCATCGTCACCTTTGACTAACGAGTCAATGGTGCCTCTACGTTTTTCGTCAGAGATCTTGTTTTCTTTGATCGCTTGGAGTTGGGCTAATTGGACTTGCTCAACTAGATTTACTTGGAGTTCTAGTAGTAGAGCTTGAACTCTTTTGGGGTTTTCATGTTCTTTACGACTTAAGGCGTCGGCCATAATGTTAGCTTTACCTTCCTGATAAACGATTTCATAGTCGTAGTCGTTCAATGTTTCCATCCATCTTCGTTTTCTCATTTCAAGTTCTTTTTGTTCGAAAATGTGTTTTAAACTTTTTTGGTCGGTATACACGATGAATTTGACTCCATAGAGATAGTGCCTCCATAACTTTAAAGGAAAGATTATGGAGCCTAACTCTAGATTGTGAGTTGTGTAATTTTTCTCGTGTACCTTGAGTTATCGAAAGGTCTAAGAGATTACTTTCTTTCGTTGAATTAGTACGCATCCCAAACCTGAATGGGACGCATAGCTAAGGACAACGAAATTCTCAGTACCTTATGGCAAGGCCAGTATAAGTGCATTGGTGAGTTTTTGTTTGAGCATATCGAATGCCTCTTATTGTTTGGTTCCCCATTCATACTTGATATTTTACGAGTTAACGAGGTTAGAGGAACATCAATTCGAGAGAAATTTTCAATGAATCTATGATATTAGCCGGCCAAACCTAAGAAGCTTTGGATCTCGGTTGGCGATTTTGGAATTTCCTACTTTGAGATGGCTTCTATCTTTGCGGGATCTACTTGAATTCCATTCACGTTTGTGGTTTGTCCAAGAAATTGTACTTCGTGAAGCCAAAATTTGCATTTCAAGAATTTGGCGTATAACTTCTCATTTCTAAGTAATACAAGAAGGATTCGGAGATGCATTTCATGATCTTCCTTCAACTTATAATAAATAAGTATGTCGTCGATTAACACGATAACAATTGTATCTAAGTAAGGTTTACAGATTCGGTTCATCATATCCATGAATGCGGCTGGGGCATTAGTGACCAAACGGCATGTCCGTGAACTCATAATGTCCATACCTTGTTCGAAATGTGGTTTTTGGATTGTCTTCAGATTGAACTTTGAGTTGATGATAACCAGAACGAAGATCTATTTTAGAAAAGTAGCTGGCTCCTTGCAGTTGGTCGAACGTCGTCAATCCGGGTTAGAGGGTATTGGTTCTTAATAGTTAATTTGTTCAAGGATCTTTAGTCGATACACATTCACATTGATCCATCCTTCTTCTTGACAAAAAGAATTGGCGCTCCCCACGGTGATGAACTTGGACGGATGAATCCTTTCTCAAGCAGCTCGTTTAATTGTTTCCTCAGCTCTTTCATTTCGGTTGGAGCCAAACGATACGGGGCTTTGGCGATTGGTGCAGTTCCAGGCATGAGATCAATTCTAAACTCGACTTCTCGATCGGGAGGAATTCCTGGCAACTCATCGGGAAAGACGTCAGAAAATTCGGAGACGATGGGCACGCCCTTTATCTCCTTTAGTTTGGATTCTTCGGTGACGAATGCCATGAATGCTAAGAATCCTTGATTTAAACATTTATAAGCCCTAATCATGGAAATTATGCTAACTTGGCCAGCGTCTTTGTCCCCTTCAATTCGAATGGTTCGTTTATCCGGGGCTCGAAGTTCAATGGTTTTACTATTGCAAATGATACGAGCATGATTATTGGATAACCAGTCCATACCAAGTACTATATCAAAATCAGCAAGAGTCATGGGCAACAATTGGATGGGTAAAACGTAACCAGCTAATAAGATTTTTCCGTTTTCTAAAGCTCCCGAGATTTTAACGATTTCGCCACAAGAGGTCTCGACGCCTGAAGTTTTATTTAATTTCTTTAGAGGTTCGTTTAATAGACTACAAAAGTTATAATCTGTAAAAATTAAATTGACACCTGAATTGAATAAAACTCTAGCATACGTGTCATTAACTAAGAACGTAATGATGATGGTTTCCAGCATGTCACCCGATTTCTTGGTATCTAGGACGAAAACTCGAGTGTTTCCTTTCCTTGTCTTGTTCTTTTGACCACTTCCACCCGCACCTCCAGCAGCGGGTTTGTTCTTGGGATACTTGAAGCTGAGGTGTCCCATTTCCTAGCAGTTGTAGCAAGTCATCGTCTTTTTCCAACAGTCGGTCGTTGCGTGGCCGGGTTTGTGACACGAGTCACAAATAGTTGTAGACGGAGCAAAGTGGCATCAGCCCTTATAATATTTATTGTAAATTTTTCATTGGGTGTAGTTGGAATTGGATCCGGCTTTGTGTTGCGCAACACCCTTGCCTTTGAATCGGGTACCACCAATTTTCTTGTGGTCGTTAGAAGACACCACATTCTTGTCGTCCTCTTTGTTACGGATTAAACTGTTAATCATATGACCAACTAATTCCATGGAAGAGTCAGCGGTTTAGGGTAAGTGAGACCTTACCATGTCGTGAATTTCTTGTGGAAGTCCCCATATATACCGTGTTACTTTGCTGGATTCTGGCGTTACAAGCTGCGGTACGAATCTACAGTACTCGCGGAATATGGTGTTATATTCACGCAGATTAGTTCCAACCACCTTGTGGTTAAGAAACTTGATTGGATTTGTCCAGTCTCGTGCATTGGACAAAATTTTGCCAACACTATGTCTTTGAACTCTTCCCACCTTAATTGATATAGAAGTTCTCTCCATTTTCTCATAATCAGAGTGTTCCACCACTCCAAAGCTTCTCCTTTGAACATTTGTGCCGTATATTGGATCTTTTCTTGTTCAGCGCACTTGCTAATTATCACAACTGATTCCATCTCCTCCAGCCACCTTAGCGTCGCAATGGCGCCCTTGTCACCATAAAATTCTTTGGGGCCGAAGTTTTTGAAGTCTATGAATGAACAACCTTCGATTTTGAGTTTCTTAAATTTACGATTAAAATCGCCACCAATGTTTGACTCATGAACGCTTCCTTCGATGGTTTAGGATGTGATTTATTGATTTTTGAGAGTTTTCGTTTGCCTTGTTTCACTTTTTCGATTTGATTCAGCTCACATGGCTTTCGCTATCATTTCTTGGATTTTTTTCATATATTGTTCTTGAATTTGTTGATTATTTTCATTTTGAATACGGTTGTCTTCTCTTCTTTGAGAAGCTTCCGCGTTGTGAGAATTTTCTTGGTTCGACATTATGAAATAATTATATTCTTTTCTTAAGACACACTTATATATATATATATATATAGTCACTTGATATATATCCCTATCCTTATTAGAACGATCATCGTTCTTATTTTTAAACACATTAATATAATACAAACTATAAATACATTTTCTTGATAACGTCGCAGTAGTTTCTAGTCTTTCATAAACTTTTTGACCATCTTCTTCATCTTGTTACACTTGTGAAGAAGTTTGTCTCCCATCTTCTTTTTTTTGCTTCCATCTTTAGCAACCTTCTTCCATAGCTCATATGTCTCATGCAGAGCTCGATCCAGATGTTCCTCCTAGGATCGCGGCATGATGGTTCTGTATCCATATTGTGGCGGTGGATCACGATATCCCATCATCACTATATCGTAGTGATTTTTGGGATACGGTGATGAACTTGCTTCGAAAGGATGGTTGATGAAAGCTTCAGCTGCCACTTCTTGTTGACGGATCTCTTTTTCTTGCTCCAAAATTGAAGGGATATTACCTTGAAAAGGTGGAAAATCTTGTGGAAACCTGTTCTGAATCCCTTGAATACTTTGCACATACAGATCTTTAGGGTCATAACATGGACTCATGTGAAAGAATGGGTGTATACATCCTTAATCTGGTGGGCATTCACAGTTGCAGTTTGTTGATGGTTCCTCCCTTGGAGTGGTTACTGCTTCGGAGATTTCCTCATCTGAATCTTCCTCTTCCTTAGGATCTTATTCTTCTTTCGGGTCTTCCTCTTCTTCCATGGCCTTTGATGTATCAGTCACTAAAGGGTCTAGATGAAACCTTTCATACAGTTGAATGACTCTCATCTTTGGTCTTAAAGAAGAACAATTATCGGAGTTGGCATGAGAATCGGTGGGATTGTGAGCAGATGTTCCAGTATGCCATCGTCTTTGGTCGGAGTAGCATTGCATCCAACCGGAAGAGTTACACTCATGCTCAACTTTGATTTGTTTGCTTGCTAGAAATTAATTTGACGGATGGTACGCTGGGATGTTGGTTGGATGATACATTGGGACACCAGATGGTTGACACTGTGGAATGTTGAACGGATGATATTTCTGAATGCTTGATGGATGGTAACTTGAGGTTCTTGGGGGGTTTGTACTCTTTCATTATTGGATTGCTTGAAAGATTGATCAGTAGTTGTTGTGTTCTAGGAAAATATACAGATGTGGGTCGTTCTATCGGATGGTCTTGATTAAAGAAATCTTCATAGTAGTCTTCACTCATGTTATCCTTTGGAATTGGTTCGGGGAATCCAGCTCTCCTTGCGTCGCGCAAAAAACCTTCTATCACTTTCTTGAATGACATCTATGGGTGGTTTAGATTGAGGAGAGATAGAAAAGGTTTACCAGCCTATCTTATCCCTATTTATATAAAACAAACAATAATAATAATTCTTATTCACTTGGATCGAAGCTTAGGTATCGTTATTTAATACCTAATTCGCTAAGATCGATGGCTCTGATACCAACCTGTCACACCTCCATCTTGGGCCTGGGTGTGTGACCATCAGTTGGTACCGTTTTTGTAAATAAATCAAAGCTGCAGATTAATGCAGAAATATTTGCGTGGATTTAAATATAAATATTTACATATCAAAAGACGGGATTATAAAATACTCGTTGAATGTTTACAAAAGATTAATTTTTTATACAAAAAACACCATTTAAGTTTTAATATTAACAAAATGATCTAAACCAGTAGATCGCCTATTGAAGACTTCAATTCTTCAAGCGCCTATCCTTCGTTACCAGTAAAAAAAGTTTGAAAATACGTCAACAACACATGCTGGTGAATAAGCTGACGTAAAAATATGTTATTACTTAATTACCCCTCGAGGCATAACTTAAGTATCGGCTCATTGTGGCTTAAGAATTATCAAGTTAAAACTTTAAATCACAATTACAAACTTAAGCTCAACACGAAACCG
Organism: Bidens hawaiensis; assembly: GCF_021521415.1. Lineage (NCBI taxonomy): Eukaryota > Viridiplantae > Streptophyta > Magnoliopsida > Asterales > Asteraceae > Bidens > Bidens hawaiensis. The sequence continues at coordinate 72,785 of NW_027500070.1, read as the reverse complement.
CTCAGCAAAAACCGAAACATTCGAGGTTACTTAGCTACCCTCAGTATACACATGATTAGCCTCTCTCGGACATAACTTAGGTCCGGCCCGTCATGGCGGAGGCATATAGCCAGGTGTGACGTGGTGTGCCCACCGTCTAACTACATATGTAAGGATCCAAACAAACGTACACGACAACCTGAGGGCCAACGATTACTATTGTTCATAGCGTTTTAGAGATACATAATCTCATGTAATTAATTTACTTTGACTCGATTAAACAAGTTATAAAAGTTGGGCGTATTCACCTTTAAAAAGGACCAGCTTCACTTCACTTTCGTCTTTGCTATCTCGGACCTATAGTACGAGTGTAACCTTTTGTTATTACTAGATCTTTAAGCTAGCTTAAGACCTTCAGTCTCTTTTTGTATAATCTTTACCTCGATTATATTTTCTTTTCGAACCTTTAGTTCAAAACCTCTTTTCTTTATTTTACAAGTTTAAACCTTTAGTTTTGCTTGTTTACTTTTCTAACACTACGTTTCTTCTTCTTGAAGAAACGTATACTTTATTTCTTTACTTATTATTTAAGAAACTTAAATAATAATAATATTAATAACAAAGATTTACTTTATATTATTATTTCTTATTTATATTTTCTTTGTTATATTTTCTTTTATTTATTCTCGAGGTATCGAGTATACTCTCGATTAGGGTCTAAGCCTTTTAATATTATATTAATATTTGCTCCTACCTTGGTTGGCTTTTATTTCCTAGACTTTCGGGCAACACCTCAACGCTTTCACGTTTCTCAAGAATCTTGATCAACACTTCTTGCACGCTAAACGAGGCTCGTCGATCGTTGGACTTCGTCGGCGCACACTTCGAGGCGGGGTGTCCCTTGTCTCTTGGTGGCACGTACTTCGAGACAACGTTGTCAGTTTATGGCTCGCACTTCGAGGAAACTTTGTTTCGGCACGGATTTCAGGAGGGTCGGGGCACACTTTACTAGGTAGAGGGAGAGTGTGATTTCTAGAGTGAAAGAATGTTACAACTTGAGTGTGTGAATGGAATGGGGGTTGATGGCCCAATTTATAGGGTTGATCGAGCTAACAATCGCGTGTGCCACGTGGGTGGACACGCAGCGCCACGTGGAGACACGTGGAGGGGCACGTGTCATCATCTGTCAGACCTCATCATCTCGATACACAGTTGTGACTTAGGCGTATTGCGTATGTAGACACTGCCCATTCTTGGGTTTTGTAACATACCCATCGGATACACGATGGGTTGTCTTTTGGTCCATCGCGTAACGCGATGGGTCAAGAAAATCATATTTTTAATTTAGGTCCTTTAACTTTGAATACTTTTTATTTTTGATCGAAATTTTCACGAAGTTACAATAATAAACTATAATGATTACTTAACCCTAAATGATTATTATATTAATAAACTTAAAACCCTAATTTAATAAAACATGAATAAACTAATAAATTACTTAGATTAATTCAGATAATGAAAGTTACTACCTATGCTAGAATCCCCTAAGTTATGGTTATCAATTAACTAGGAAAATTAAGTTATGGAACTGGGATCGTAAGATAAACTCTAGAAATAAAACCCGAATAGGACCCTTGACCCTTCAAGAAGACACCTATGAGTTTCTAACAAGTTTTATAACACACCAGTTTTATATATATTAAACTTCCTTACGGTTATTTATTCGTTTATGTTTAAGTATCTTTATGGCGAAATCCAACCTTACAGCGCGGAAGTCAAAGATAGCTAAGCAGACTCAGTTAACTTAATAGAATAAGTTGACAATCAAACCTAGACGAACTCCTTACGAAGAACTAAATGTAGCAATCCTGACCAACAAAGATCTATCAATAACCTATCGCCTTACAGTTTTCTAGGCTAGCAGCTCACTTATATTTATTTAATTAGTTTTATTGTTTCTTTGACTTTATTCGAATTCAATCACAAACTAGTCAAAAACACAGAGTAAATGACCTAACGAAACCCTATCCTATGAAACAATAAACAAGGGTAATGTGAAACAATAAACCTAAGCAAATAAAAGCAAGTAATCATATGCATCAATTATATCAAACTCAACAATTTACTTAAAACATAAAATCCATAACGAACAAAATCTCAATCAAAACCAAACCAAATAAAGATTCATCACGACCTAGGTAGTTTATAAAGTTCAGCCTAGCATCATGTAATCAAAATCTAACAAAGTAAATAAATAAGAAAACATGATGAAATAACAAAGAACGGAAAATTGAATGTGATAAGACCCATAATCTTCACATTTCTTTTTTGTTTTATTTTTTATTTTCTATCTTTCTGGTACAATAACGGACATAATGGAAGACGAACGAACGTCAATTTTGCTTTTTTTTATTGTTTTAAATACGATACGGTAACGAACGTGACGAAAACCTGAGTTTTAATGTCACCTAGCTCATAGCCTCGACGTCTGATGTGACATTCGTCATTTTAGGTTTAATAGTATTTGTATTTGTATGGAAAACCCGACCCGTTTTGGTCTTTCGGATCCTTCGTTATTAATAAACTATTGGGTTTTATGTTCGTTTATGTTACACAAATGTTGGATCAAGAAAACATCATTTTTGGTATCTTAAAACACCATTTTATGGCTAAAAATGACTTAAAACGAACTTCAGGGGCCTAAATCGTCAAAAACCAAAACTGAAGACCAAACGCACCCCCCCAGGCGCCGCGCTGCGCGGCCCTAAGGGCAAGGGTGGTCGTGCGCCGCCAATAACCCCCTGCCCAAACATCCAAGAACTTTTATAATAATGTACAAATGAAAATACTTAAGTTTTACAACCAAAAAGTTAACAATAAAGTCTTTAAACAAAAGTTCAGTTTTCGGTTCGGATCTAGTTTCGGGTTAAGACCGAGGTTAGAATCTACAAACCCATAACCATAGAACTCATAAAAATTATTTTTGAAACTTAGATCTAACATTAAATATGTTTAAACAATTATTTAACAAAAACAAGTAAACAAAGTTCGGTTTACGGTTTGGAGCTAGTTACGGCTAAACCGTGTTTAGACTCTTCAAACCCATAACCATGGAACTTGTAAATAAACTAAAATGAGCAGAAGTTAAGCATGGTTAGTATGTATAAACAAGTTATATAAGTATATACATACATATATATATATATATATATATATCAAGAACACGAAGTCCTCCATGAAGCCTTGCCTTACAAGGTCTGAAACCTCACCAACCGGAATCGGAGAAGCAACTACCAAATGTAACAAGGGGCGTATATTATATATATGTTGTACCACCATATTCAAGTATTATTAAGACTATATAAGTTAATTAGAATGAAAGATTAAACTCAGTTTGACTTTTGGAAGTCAAACCTTCAAGAACACATAAATAAACAACCTTGAATCTATGAAGTTTGAGAGAGAATTTGGAGTTGTAGGAGGGGAAAATGAAGGGAAATGGTGGTGTATATATAGGGTAATGTTGGTGGTCAAATATGGGTGAGAGTTACAAGAGTTTGCATGCAAAATGGGTCAAGACAAGTCACAAACAAACAATAAATGAGCTGCTAGTCTGCAGCACCGTCACGATAGGCGACCCCTTGAGGTGTCCCCCATCGCGTGGCTCGATGGGGTTGGTCATCAGACTTTCCAACTTTTCAAAAATGGCAGATTTTGTCCCCGAAGTTCGTTTTAAGTGATTTTTACGCGTTTTAAGGACCGAAAAGGATGTTTTCAAAGACCCATCAAGTGTAAAACAATATTGTAACATAAAATCCATCATTTTGATTATATCATAAGCTTCGGTTTACAAAACGGGGAGGTTTACATGATTAAAGATTACAAAACAAATAAAATTCGAGACCCGAAAATGAGAAATGTCACAGTATCCCCTACTTTAGGAAATTTCGTCCCGAAATTAAGACGAAGATGATGATGTAAACAAATGTGTATACTTCTCTTTCATTGTGTCTTCTCATTCCCAAGTGAATTCCCCACCACGCCGTGATTCCCATCGAACTTTGACTAACCGAATACGACTACGCTTAGTTTTCTTCTCGTTGTGATCCATGATCTCAACGGGTCGTTCAACCATAATCATCGACTCATCGACATGTACTTCATCAAGAGGTATATGGAGATTACCCTCGGCTAAGCACTTTTTAAGATTCGAAACATGAAATGTCGGATAAACACCGGCAAGTTCTTGCGGTAGTTCGAGTCGATAAGCTACGTTCGCAACACGTTCAAGAATTTTGAAAGGACCAACGAAACGAGGAGCTAGCTTACCTTCTTTACGAAACGGACTACCCCCTTCCAAGGAGATACTTTTAGAAGGACAAGATCGTCAACATTAAATCCGATCGGTTGTCGCCGTTTATCGGCATAACTCTTTTGACGACTTCTAGTGGCTAGGAGGTTTTTACGTATTTGATCAATGACGTCGGTAGCTTCTTGGACCATTTCGGGTCCCGTGATTTGAGCTTCACCGATTTCGTTCCAGCTAATCGGGGAACGACATTTACGACCGTGGAGAGCTTGAAAAGGAGCCATATCAATGCTAGAATGATAGCTATTGTTATATGAGAACTTGATGAACGGAATGTGAGAATCCCAATTCCCTCCAAAATCAATAACACACGCTCGTAGCATATCCTCGAGTGTTTGAATCGTACGTTCGGACTGACCGTCTATTTGAGGATGATAAGCGGTGCTAAAATCGAGACGTGTTCCCAAAGCTTCTTGAAGAGAACGCCAAAAATGGGAGGTAAAACGAGCATCACGATCAGAAATGATTGTCAATGGTAAACCGTGTCGGCACACAATTTCCCGAACATAGATTTGAGCAAGCTGCTCGACAGAATACTTCTCGCGGATCGGAATGAAATAAGCAGATTTGATTAAACGATCGAGAATCACCTAAATACTATCGTTGCCTTTTTGGATGTTGGGTAATTTAGTGATAAAGTCCATAGCAATGTATTCCCATTTCCAAACGGGAATCGGTGGTTGCTCGAGTAGACCAAAAGGTCTTTGATGTCCGGCTTTGACTTTTGAGCAAGTAAGACATTCAGATACAAACAACGCTACGTTCTTTTTCATACCCGGCCACCAAAAGGTAGCACGAAGATCGAAATACATCTTATCTGCACCGGGATGAACGGAATACCGCGAAATGTGAGCTTCGTCGAGTATACAAGCACGAAGGTTATCGCGATCGGGAACCCACAAATAATTGAGAAAGTACAAAAGATCATCGGATTTGGTTTCGAGTTGGAGTTCATATTCACATGACATTTCTTCGTACATGTTACCTTCTTCAACGAAGGTAGCTGAGTTTGGAAGATACGAGTTTGAAGATCGGTTTGAACAACGACGGTTAGAAGCAGAACGGATTTAACATTTACCTTTCGACTTAGGGCATCGGCGACAACATTCGCCTTACCGGGATGGTAGCGAATCTCGCAATCGTAATCACTAAGTAATTCGGCCCACCGTCGTTGTCTCATGTCTAGATCTTTTTGGTTAAAAATATGTTGAAGCCTTTTATGATCGATAAAACCACACATTTCGTACCATAAAGGTAATCTCTCCAGATTTTGAGAGCGAAAACGACGGCACCAAGTTCGAGATCGTGAGTCGTATAGTTCTTCTCGTTGACCTTTAGTTGCCTTGATGCGTAGGCGATGACTTGACCTCGTTGCATGAGAACACAACCAAGTCCTTGATGAGCGGCATCGCAAAATACAATGAAATCGCCGTTTCCATCGGGAAGGGTTAGAACGGGAGCATTGAAAAGCATGTCCTTGAGAGTACAAAAGTCTTCCTCTTGCTTCGAATGGTTTCCCTTTATGAGTAAGGGATGTAAGAGGCAAAGAGATCTTAGAAAAGTTTCGAATGAAACGCTGATAATATCAGGCCAAACCGAGGAAGGATCAAATTTCCGTGGGAGTCGTTGGAGTTTTACAATCCTTAATGGCCTTAATTTTAGCGGGATAAACATGAATACCTTTATATTTTACGATATGTCCTAAAAATTGAAATTCCTCGAGCTAAAATTCACATTTGGAGAATTTGGCGTAGAGTCGTTCGTTTCTAAGGAGCTCGAGAATGGAACGCAAATGATGTTCATGCCCGGCTTTAGATTTAGATAAGGATGTCATCAATAAAGACAATAACGAATTTGTCTAGGAATGGTTTGCAAACGCAGTTCATGAGATCCATAAATACCGCGGGTGCATTTGTTAACCCGAAGGGCATTACCAAAAATTCGAAATGTCTATATCGAGTACGAAAAGCTGTTTTAAGAATGTCTTCTTCGCGAACACGCAATTGATGATAACCTAATCGAAGATCTATTTTGGAGAAACAAGTTGCGCCTTGAAGTTGGTCGAATAGGTCGTCGATTCGTGGCAAGGGGTAACGATTTTTAACAATGAGTTTGTTAAGCTCTCTATAATCGGTGCACATACGAAACGAACCATCCTTCTTTTTCACGAAGAGAACGGGAGCGCCCCATGGAGAAGAGCTAGGACGAATGAAACCTTTATCAGAAAATTCTTCGAGTTGGTTTGATAATTCTTGCATTTTCTATGGGGCTAGACGATTAGGATCCTTGGCCACGGGCATTGCGCCGAGCACAAGATCTATTCGGAATTCAATCGGACGAACGGGTGGAAGACCGGTGACATCGTCGGGAAAGACATCGAGGAAATCACGAACAATGGAATTATCTTGGATCTTCCTTTCCTTTTTGTATTTTGTCACCGCGAGAGCTAGAAACGGAACGTACTTTTGGCGTAAGTACTTTTGCGATTGGGAGCACGACATAAGATTGAGTCTTCTATAAGTAGCGTTTCCAAAGACTTTTAGAATTTAACGTTGACTAGCGGAATGCGAATGAATTTATCGAAGCAAACAACTTCGGCATGGTGCAAAGATAACCAATCAATGCCTACTATGACATCGAAACTTCCCATTTGCATCAGGATGAGATCGATGGAGAATTTATGATTAGCAAGGATGAGAGTACAATCGGGGATGACGGAATTGATGGTAATGGAATTTCCATTGACGACTTCAACAGAAAACGGTCGGGAAAGCTTGGTTCGAGGCATAGCAAGTTTCGATTCAAATTTCAAAGATATAAAACTTCTATCGGCACCAATATCAAATAAAATAGAAACCAAATGATGGTTCACCAAAAACATACCGTTCACAGCATCGTTTGCCACTTGAGCTTGGTTTGCGTTCATCATGAAAGCTCGCCCTTGATTGCCATGGTTGACTTGAGGTGCTTGTTGGGGACGAGGAGGTGGTGCTTGTGTAGCATGGATGGGTTGAATGAGTTGTTTATTGAGTTGGGGAATTTGGGGTTGGTAAGTTTGAACTTGATAGGCTTGGGTTTGATAGTAAGGTAATGTCACGGTTTGAGCGCGGTTGGCAAAAGTTAATCGTGGGCAATTATTACGGAAATTGTTAGGATCACCGCAATTGAAGCAAGATTGGGGTTGTTGAGGTTGGTTTTGTGGGTAGGGTGCATATCGATTTTGGGCATTTTGGGGTAAGGTCTTTGGTTGGTTAGGTTGGGTTCGTTGGGCGGATCAGCAAGTGGTATTGAGATGACCAAGTCGGTTACAAATGGTACAATGGTGACAAGGCATGTTTGGTGGGTGGTGAAGTTGGCAATTGTTGCATAGTGGGGCGGTACCGGTATAGGGTCTTCGGGTGGAGATTGGGTTTGTTGTTGAGGTTGGGGTTGGGTAACGACATAGTTTCGGTAGTAGGTCTTGGGTTTCTTCTTCTTGTTGTTGTTGTGACGGGATGATTTGGAGTAGTTAATGGCTTGTGGTGTGGGTTCAACCTTGGATTGAGGTGCGGGCTCGGGCTTGGCTTTCTCGTTTGGCTTCTTGAGGGTTAGGGTACCCGCCTTCACATGATTCTCCGATAGCGCACCGGCTAGTGTGATGGCATCCTCAAGATTCACGGGTTTGCTACTCATGACTGAGTCCCGGATTTGCTATGGTAAACCCCCAATGTATTTGTCAAGCTCACGCTCAGCCGGGGTAACCAAATGTGGGACGAGAATTCTCAACTCGTGGAAACAGATTGAGTAGGCGGCGTTGTCACCACTATCTTGCTTGAGGTTCCAAAATTCCTCCTCGAGCTTTTGAAGTTCGTGTTTAGGACATAACTTCTTCATCATAAGTGCCTTGAGGTCGGACCATAGAAGAGCCATAGCCGCTTCCGACCCTTGGAGGTGCATGACACTACCCCACCATGTTAGAGCGGTTTTTCTAAATATGCTTGAAGCGAAATTTGTCTTTTTCGCTTCAGGGCACTCGCTGTATCTAAACACATTCTCCATGGACTCGAACCATTGCAACTAGGTAGTCGCACAGTTCATACCCAAAAATTCGGTTGGGTTGGCACTAGTGAATTGCTTGTATGGGTAAGAAGCGGGTTTGGGTTCAACGGGTGCAACAACGGTTGGAGGAGGTTGGGAAGCTTGAATTTGGGTCAGAAGTCCGGGAATCACAGCGGCCATTTGCTTGACGATAAAAGCGGCCATACTTCGGTTGGTGTTCTTGCGCGGTCTTAGTGGAGGCATGCTAAAAGATTACAAAGAATGGAATAAGTTTGAGGTAAAAGAAATGAATATGAAGGTGTATAAAAATAAAATAAGATGAAGTTTAAATTATTGATTGTGAATCCTAGAGTTAGTAAGGAGGAGATGTTAGTGTTAGATAAAATGTAAATCTTTGTTTATAAACAACAAAACCGAAAACAATCGTAAATGGTTTTTTGAGAGGTTAAAGCTTGAAAATTTGAGATTTTGAGATTTATAGAGTCGGAAAATCATACATGAACCACCATGATTTGATATTCCAACATTAAAAAGTTTTATAAAACACCATGTTGGAGTCTAAACATGTGCGTGAACCACCGCGACTTTTTCATGTTTTCGACTCAAATAACGATGATAACACAATAAATCGAGATACAACGTCATGTCAAAACACTAGTCTATGAACCACCGTAGTTCTATTGTTTTAACACCGAAAATTAGGATGGCGACCGGAACGCTCGCATTCGACTACTTAAAGTATTGATATGTATAACACAATTTGTGGCCTAGAAAACGAGCATTATAATCCAACCATCCCAGGTAAGTAAATCACCTTTGATTCTTGGAATCTTTTTGTCAAATGGTTATTTTGTAATGTCTCGTTTACTATGATGGCTACAAACCCGATATAAACGCAACCTTTAAGGGATTTGAAACAACGGGATCCGAGTTAATCTTGTAATCCATAAAACACAATGAAAATCTACTTTTGCGTTTTAAGGTAATGATACCTTAAAAATACTATGAAAGTGTGTGTATGTGAACATTTAGGATATTGGTGAATTTTAAACAAGTTTATAAATAACATGCGATATGAACAATCAAAATAGAGTAAACACGTATAGGACCCTAAGCATAACAATACTAGGTCGTTACGTCTAACCACATATCCTATTGTCATGGCTCTGATACCAATTTGTCCCACCCCGACCAAAGGCGGCGGAACATGCCGAGGTGCAACGATTGCCCATAAGCACATGACACTAATTAAAGCGACAATATTTAACTAACTCATTTCATTTCACAACATCGAAAATGTCACATAGCAAATATTCATAAATAGTCATAACAAGATATCACAAAATATAGTAAATTAAATATTGTTCATTTTACTAATATCCTAAAGGTCTTGATGACGTTTTCTTCACAATTCCAAATCAACCAAGATGCAAACCTGTAACATTTTCATAAAATAAAGTTTATCAACACAAAGGTTGGTGAGCAATTCATAAGTTTGAGCATATATTTATGTAATAAGAAAAGCCACAAAACTCATATACGAAACAATAAATAAAAGCAATAATTTGGATAAAAGATAAATCGCTAATAGAATTATGTTAGCGACACCTAACTATAAGGGGATGCCAAATAGTCTAGGATTTAATAGTTATCGTTAATTGCAATACGTTAACGACACCTTGTATAAGGGGTTGCCAAATAGACTAGGATTTTATAGTTCCACCAACCAAAAGCGATAAACACATAGGCATATGATCATAGAACACCAAATCGAGCAATTATTTAAGTAAAGTATACAATAACGTTTGTGGTTGAAGATTCAAGTATAAAGCATTTAGTTGAATAAGTATGAAATGTCACCCCCCAAAACAAAAGATAGAACACGGGGTATGAAATTACTCACATTCAAGTAATACACTTGAAAGATGATAATTTGGAGATTTTTCCGGAACGACGGGTTTAACGAACAAAGCCTAAAAGGAAAGAAATCTCGGATTTAGAAAGGTTGTCTTGAAAGTCTTTAAGTAAAATAAATGTTGAGAAATGTAAAAGATTAAAGTTTCAAGGTTTAAAATGTAACTATTTACAGTTTATAATAATAACCCTTTAAAAATGTAAGTTTTCTCGAAACCAGGTTAAAGTATCTAACCTTAATATTTACTCAACCTATGTTAAGTAATAAAGTGGGTAAAATGCAAGAATGCAAGTCCCTTGGAATAAAGATACTAAAACGGGTTTTTAACGAGTGTTCGGGTTGTTGGTTCGGGTCTTGACAATTGGTCAAACCCAAAGTCAACTTTACAAAATATTAAATGTTATGAGATAACTCATAAAAATCCAATAATACTTAACCAAGTATGTAGATCTATTGTTTTAGAACTAACAACGTACGTTAAGCGAGTGTTCGGTTTTGTCGGTCCAAACTTTGTTATGAGATCAAGTTGGATCCAACATTTTCAAGTACTTAAGAAAATAATTAAAATGAGTTTGTAAACTATTTTTAAAGAAACATATCAAGTCTTGGTAGCTAAAAACACACTTGTGTGTCTTAAGCGAGTGAAAATCGGTTTGGTTCGGTTTCCATCTCACAATAAGTACATAGATGGTTTCCACATACCCAAACATCCAAGAACTTGTATAATAATGTACAAATGAAAATACTTAAGTTTTACAACCAAAAAGTTAACAATAAAGTCTTTAAACAAAAGTTCGGTTTCGGTTCGGATCTAGTTTCGGGTTAAGACCGAGGTTAGAATCTACAAACCCATAACCATAGAACTCGTAAAAATGATTTTAAAAACTTAGATCTAACATTAAACATGTTTAAACAATTATTTAACAAAAACAAGTAAACAAAGTTCGGTTTACGGTTTGGAGCTAGTTACGGTTAAACCGTGTTTAGACTCTTCAAACCCATAACCATGGAACTTGTAAATAAACTAAAATGAGCAGAATTTAAGCATGGTTAGTATGTATAAACAAGTTATATAAGTATATATATATATATATATATATATATATATATATATATATATCAAGAACACGAAGTCCTCCATGAAGCCTTGCCTTACAAGGTCCGAAACCTCACCGGCCGAAATCGGAGAAGAAACTACCAAAGGTATAAAGGGGTGTATATTATATATATGTTGTACCACCATATTCAAGTATTATTAAGACTATATAAGTTCATTATAATGAAAGATTAAACTCAGTTTGACTTTTGGAAGTCAGACCTTCAAGAACACATAAATAAACAACCTTTAATCTATGAACTTTGAGAGAGAATTTGGAGTTGTAGCAGGGAAAAATGAAGGTAAATGGTGGTGTATATACAGGTAATGTTGGTGGTCAAATATGGGTGAGAGTTACAAGAGTTTGCATGCAAAATGGGTCAAGACAAGTCACAAACAAACAATAAAAGAGCTGCTGGTCTGTAGCACCATCGCGATACGCGACCCCTTGAGGTGTCCCCCATCGCGTGGCGAGATGGTGTTGGTCATCAGACTTTCCAAGTTTTCAAAAATGGCAGATTTAGTCCCCGAAGTTCGTTTTAAGTGATTTTTACGCGTTTTAAGGACCGAAAAGGATGTTTTCAAGACCCAACAAGTGTAAAACAATATTGTAACATGAAATCCATCATTTTGATTATATCATAAGCTTTTATTTACAAAACGGGTTGATTTACATGATTAAAGATTACAAAACGAATAAAATTCAAGACCCGAAAATGACAAATGTCACAAAATGCTTTATTGTTAACATGTTGTATGTAAAACTTGAGTATTATTATATCTATGTTTATTCTAATAAGTTGTATGGTATTGGGTATGAGGTAACCATCCTTGGTCTTATTCCGAGTCAAGGACCAAAAACTAAGCTGAGTTCACTCGCTTAAGACACACTAGTTGTGTTTTGGGCCACCGAATCTCATGTTTTCTTTAAAACTATATTATAAACTAATTTTAAATTGTTTTCTCAAAATACTTGGTATGTCGGATCCAACTTGATCTAATAACAAGTTTGGACTGAGAAAGCCAAACACTCGCTTAACGGACGTCGAGGTTCTTCTTAGTAGAACTACACACTTGGTTAAGTTTCCTTTGATTTCATTGAGTTATCTCATAAAATTTATCACTTCGGAATCTCGGCTTCGGGCTTGACCAATTATCAAGACTCGAACCGACAAATCTGAACACTCTTAAAATCTCGTTTCGGATCTATTTAACAAAGGGTCTTGCAATATTGCAATTATACCCAAATATTTACTTAACAAAGGTTAAGTAAATTAATGGATAGAATACCGAGACCCAATTTCGAGGAAACTTATTGTTCTAAAACCAATACTTTAATTTTTATGTATTTACACTTTAACCCTCAAACTTTAATTATTTATCTTACTTGTCATGTTATTTTTCTTTAAAGCTTTTAAGACCATCTACTAACTCAAGACCCTTTTAATCTAGGTTTTGCTCGTTGAACTTACCCTTCCGTTTTATTGCAAACTAATCCTTCAAGTTAATTATTTCATGTGAGTACATTTCATCCCCCGTTTTCATTTTTATACTTTGGGGGTAACATGCATACTTATTCAAAAACAAGAATGATTTAAGATACTAGATCCTCAAACCACAAACTCTAGGGTGTATGATACTTAGAATAATTTCTTTATTGTGTGTTATATGTCTCATATGCTTTACGTGCACGAGTGTTTATTTTGATGTTGTTGTTGAGCCTCAATAAGTATGATCATACGCACCTAACTATTTTAGCCTTGAGCTAGTAGAATAGGACCTCATTATCCGAGAATGTTGGTTGTTACCAATTAGAAAGGATCCTCATATATTTATGAATTATATACCGCAATTTTTTCTTTTATTTATAGTTTCATATACGAGTTGTGGATTTTGCCTCATATTATATATACTCAAAACTATGAAATTGATCACCAACATTCGTGTTGACAAATTATATTTTATGCATTGTTACAGGTTTGATTATTGGTTGATTGAAGTTTGAAGACGCTATTTTATTTAGAGACCATTTAGGCTATTAGAAGAATGAACAAGTTAAATTCTTGCATTTAGTGTTATTTTGTATAAATGATGTTGTGTTACTTTTGATGATTAAATAAAGTGAACGAGTTGTTTAAATATTGTCACTTTAATAGTGTCTTGTGTTATTGAGCAAGCCGTTGCACCTCGGCATGTTCCGCCGCCTTTGGTCGGGGTGTGACATCTGGGACTGACAACGCTCAGGTTTTACTAACGCCCGAGTTTACCGGTCGACGCCACCACAGTCGTCCGCCTCAATTTTTATATGTTTTCCATTTTTTAGCTCCGGTCGGAAATCGACCGAATTCGAGTCAAGTTGCTACCCCATTGGTCCACTTCAATTTTTACATGGTTTCGTTTTTTGGCTCCGATACCATAACAAAAGTAACGGAAGCCGACCAATTCGTGTCGAGTTATAGTCCCAACGCCCGAGACTGGCAATGCCTAGGATTTATCACCACCCAGGTTTACCGACCAAATAATCGTCGAATATTTTATTTTGTCTATATGTTAATATTTTTAGGATTATTGGATTAAAATAATCTCACATTTAATGAGTTGGCCAATAATAATCTCACCTAAATTATTTCCCTCTGGCAGTCCCACATTTTCCATGTTTTTTTGTTTTATGATCCCCCATTAAAAATAATTAACGGGGTTAACTTTTCGCTGATGTGGCTATATGAGTTGGCATCTAAAAATCCAACGTGGCTTTTTTATTCTTTCTATGGTTATTACGTGGCATCCCTCACCCATATAACCCCAAACTATAGATTGGAGCCCTAATTCCGCCGCCGGAGTAGCTACGACACCACCTCTGCCGCAAGTGTGTCGGAATCAAGTGAAGGAGGCAAAAAGCTTGAATTCTGAGAACTACCCAGTTGATTATCAACAACACTATCATCTGAGTGTTTCTAAAATTGACCCAATTGTTCCGGATTCTACTCAAAATTCACAATTGAAGAATTAGGGTTTGCGTTTTTTGTACTGGAGTTGCAGTGGGTTTCCGCGCCGGAAGCTCAGGAAGTTCATCAATGATCGGATTTAGCTTTCTTAGTAAGCCAGTCTACAGTTTTACTTGGCCGGTCATACCCAGCCGGTCTTGCACATCATAAAACTATATCGCAGTATGTGCAGACATCCGTACACGGCGGTCTCTTGGACCTTTCGTCGTACATACCTTACTATGTCTATCTTTCCGGCCGGTGGACCATACATGCAGATAAAAAACTTAATTTTAGATAATAAAAAAAAGCCACGTTGGATTTTTAACGGGGGATCATAAAACAAAAAAAAATGGAAAATGTGGGACTGCTAGAGGGAAATAACTCAGGTGGGATTATTATTGGCTAACTCATTAAAGGTGAGATTATTTTAATCCAATAATTCATATTTTTATATGTTAACTTGAGCAATTTATTTTTTGAGTTTTAACGCTCAGGTTTTACCAACGGTGTCTATAGTGTAATAAGCCTAACCGACAATGTCCAAATTCGCGTCGACTCATCGTTGTAACACTCGGGTTTCACCAACACACAAGTTTCACCGCTGGGTTTTACCAACTTTATAAATAAATTATTTATGAAGTCATCTAGGTCAATGTTCGATCCGATCTCCCGGACCGGTTGACTTGTGGCCTGGTATGATGTATGGTTCAATAGTCGGTAGAGGTATGAAAACATTGTTCATAACTACTTCAATTCATACCTTGAAGAAATCCATGACTCAAAATAATGAATGCCATGTATTAGTTACTAGCTTTTGAACATGTGTATTACACGAGATTTGTCAAATAATAAAAACAAATAAAGTCCGTTATTTAAAAGAATTAACAAAATTTAAGTATAAAGGAAATAAAATAAATATATAGTACAAACAATAAGAAGTCTAGAATCTTAAATTTACAAATTTGAAAAACTCTCTTTGTATACAACATTTGCCAATTCTTTTGGATTGACCCATTACCCATGGATAGATATGATCAATGAGATGGATATTAGAGCATTAGAAGGGAAATTATAACCCATTTATAAAAATTGTTGACCTGTGACCCATGGATATATAGGATAAATAAGATGAGAAATTAGATAATTAAAAATGAAAATTATAACTCATTTGTCAAAATTATTTTGACCCATGACACATGAATAGAAAGGATGAATGAATTAAAAAAATAGATACTTAAAAAGGAAATTATAACTCATTTGTCAAAATGGTTTGCCCAATAACCCGTGTATATAGGATTAATGAGAAGTGAAATTAGACAAAAATAAATGTGAGTTGTTACATCATCATCATCATTATTTTCTTTTATTATTGTAGTTAGAAGTTAGATTACCAATCCACATACCAAGTGGAGCAGTTAGTTACGTGTTGCTAGATAAATTTCATTTATATGTACTTGTATAACTGTACTAATGTCTCTTTCATTTATACATTTTTCCATATAAATTTTACATCACATGATTTATTAGTAAATGCAAAACTTTTAAACACATGGGTATGCGATTAATGGTTTTGGATTCAAGTTCTAAAAAACAATGATTAAAAGAAATTCACCGTTAAAAACAACTGTACTAACGTCAAGCATCGGAGGGCAATCCTGTCCTTTTAACTTACTCATTTCTATCTAGGGGTATGCATGGGGCGGTTTGGGGCGGGTTTTGGTAAAACCCATAACCATAACCAACATGTCGGTTAATAGAAAATCATAACCATAAACGATCCGTTATGACGGGTTCGGTTAATCGGTTTTGATGGTTATGACGAGTCGGTTATGGGTCGGTTAACCGTGACTAAAACAAATATAATTAATATTGATATACTAGGTTAGTTACACGTGTAGCACACGGGTTAAAATAAGTAATTTATTAAATAATAACATAATGTGAAATAAACAATGTATCACATATATATAAAGATAATATTATACGGTAAAAAGTTACACATTATGCAATTTGAAAATAAAAAGTTGTTAGAAAATTCATAAATCATAAATTATTTCTTTGTAATTTTCTTTATCAAAACTTAGTTGTAAATGGCTACTTTTTTAAACCAACTCGTGGACCAAAACTCATTTTAATCTTAAACTGTTTTGACATTAACAATGTTTGATACTTTAATCGGTTAAAGAAACCCACCTGTTTCGTATTGGTTACTTATAAAAATCTAATATTATTAACTAATGCAATATATTTTATATTAAACAAATTAACATATTTATGATGGTATTAATTCTTTTAAATTAGGAGAGGATTATTAAAAACTGAAAATGAAATATTAAAAAGAGAAATGTACTTAATATGAGAGAGAGAGAATAGAAAATTTTGTAAAGATCAACATAGTAATGACATGTGACATTTAGAAAGCTTTATTTATTAAATAGTATAGATTGATTGTGAATATCGATATGGTAGCCACCATTATTAACGTTTCAATTGATGTAGTTTGTTGAGATAAGTTAGGAAGAGAAACTGAAGCTAAAAAGTCAAAATAATGTCTCCTGCTATGGCACTAATTCCAATATCCAAACCTCTTTGTCGATTCTAAGTATAATAAACGGGGCGGTTCAGTTATCGCGGGCGGGTTTGATATTATCAATAACCAAAACTGACCCGTATTTGACAGTTGTCAAAAATCATTAAACCGACCCACCGGTTATAGCGGTTATCGGTTAAAATCGGTTCGGTTATGCCGGTTATAGTTCGTTTTATGGTTAACAACGATTAATTTTCACACCCTTATTCCTATCACATGTTTATTATAAGCTTGAAAAAGGCTAGATCCAGTCACACGTATCAAAGGCCCAAACCATGAAGACAGACTCGTCAACAACTAACATCCATTTATATATTGAAAATATTTATAATTTATCTCAAAATCTTTATCTTTATATTCTAACTAGGTTATTGACCCGTGTACGACACGGGTGGAATATAGAAATCATCAACTAAAGACATATTTAAGATGATAAAAGTTTGTTTCATATGTTTATTGGGAGAATTATTTGATATAATTGCAATTCATATTCCAAGGTAAACAAAGTACTTAAAACAAAAACTTACTAAAAAATAATATTTATAAAACATTGTTTATAAACATAATTTAAAACTTTAAAAATTACAAATTCATAAACTGCTAAATATTTCCTTATAAACCATATTTGTTGTCTTGTTTGTAATTTTACCTTACTTTTCCAAAATATGCATTTTAATACAATATCTACTCTTCACTATTGATAAAGCAACATATTTTTGACCATAAGAAGAAAATGGGTCTCTCATATATATTCCAACTCTTGCTAGAGATCTGCTTTGAGTCGTTACAATTTGTTTGATCTCAGGTTAATCTTAATTAATCCTAATCACATATCTGTTAATACTATTAGCCTAAGTACAGATCTAGCTCATAGTTACGTTTAATTGAATGTTATATATATATATATATATATATATATATCTATATTAGGTGTATGTATGTATGTATAATATTAGAAGGAATCTTTAGAGAGATTAGGCAGAGGTTTGATACGTTAATCTCAAAAACTTAAATAAACTGTGAAGAGTGTTCACATATAAATAGAAGATGGACCTAGTTCGTTAACATCCCCTAACGAACTAGAGTCCACTTCGTTACATACATTAAAAACGAATTACTCTTAACGAATCACCCCCTGATTCGTTAAACATCCTTAACGAATCAGGAGGGATAATAACTTAAGTCTTAGTTCGCTAAACATCATTAGCGAACTAGACATTACATTTAACGAACTAAACTTAATACTTTAATAATTTATTACAAATTTAATAAAACGACCATTACATTAACGATAAATACAAAGACTCGAGACGCAAAACCGTGTACCAACACAATTATATCGCGCTAATCTATTGTGTCACCAATATCACCAACGATTAACGCTGCAACTTTAGAAATTTTTGGCAGGTTGTAAGTCCGTGCATCTTTTTGCCTTGTTCCAATAATGCACAACTTTAAATCCACACCGGGATCGTTTTTAAAACAATCGCTTACCATACGATATCCTTGAACCAAAATATTTTGAGAATCCAACATTATCTTCAAGTAATTCTTTATTTCTTTATCTAACATTTCCGAACTTGATTCTAAGTCATTACGTAAGAAAATGATTATGTGTTAAAAATAATAGATTGTTCATAAAAAATATTGAAAACAATAAATGATGTTTTAAATATCCACCTTGAGTCGTGACAATTATGATATACAATACGTAAATTCAGTTATTTCATATAATAAACTTTATTTATGATTTTTTTTAATAAGTTTTTGATATATTTATCCACTATTAATTGAAAGTGTCAAACCAAAATTTGGTGTGATTTATTATAGAAATAAAAATTCATACCGATATTATTATATTACATTTTGTGTGCATAAAAATGATATTTCGAAAAAAAATATTGTCACGGATTTAAAATATAATTTTACAAAGACTAAGATTTTGTTGTAAAAAAATTATCTTAAAACAAAAAGAGAAATGTTCAACACGGGTTAGTAAATCAAAGAACCGTTTACCACACAGGTGGAAAATATATATTATGTTATACACTATAATGAATTGTAAAAAGTTGTATTTCTAAAAAATTATAATTATATATGAATTATAAGGTATTTATAAGAATAAAATTACAAGTTCAATCATCTTTATAACTTAAACCATGAACCAAAAAAATACATTAAGAATAACATGTAAAATCTATTTAATTCATATGTTACTTGCCCAAAAACTTTGTAACATTAAGAAAAACGTTCAAAAATATATGCTTTGGTAGGTTATGGTTTAGTGACCCGTGTACTACACGGGAGAAAATTATATAAAAAATGTCAATTATAAATATATGCTAATATATTGAAATATATTGTGAATTTTTTACTTATATGAACTAAATAATTTTATATAAATGTTATGTTTTTTAAATGTATCCAAAAATGGAATGTGTAGTAAGTCATTGCTAATAATTATAATATTTCATTTACTCAACTACTCACTAAACTTTCTTTGAAAATATTCAAATAAGAATGCAAGCATTGTTATGATCCTTAAACTCTTTTTGTTTTAGCCTATCACATTTAAATACAATCACAAGAATAATATAAAGAAAGTCAATTGAATGTTTAAGAATCCACTTGGTGACATCGTTACCATAAAGAAAAAATCAACCACAAAGTAAAAAATAAAATTAGAAACAAAAAAAATATATATGTCAAAATTTGAGAAATCTTAAAATCACTTAATGATTTGATTAATTTTAATTTTTTTGAAAGTATTAAAATCCTGTAACAATAATATTATATAAGACATTTATGAACGTATTAAAAGATAAGTATTCAAATATTTATAGTGATATAATAAAGGAAATCATTATTGTAAGTCAAATCAAATATTAAATGTTACCATAATTATATTAATTATACATCTATATGCCAATGAATAACTATATAATTACGGTAATACTTTGAATAATTGACTGAAAGTTTAAAAGCTGCAATATAACTTGTTGATCATTCAAAAAAATAACTACAATATAATAAAAATCTATAATACCTAAAAACAAAATATGAATAATAACGCGATAGTAACCCAGTCACCAACTCCACATATTAACTCACAAATCTATTACCTATACAACTTGAGAAATCTTGACTAAATAATTTAGATATAATTACAAAATTTATAATCAAATCGATTATTTAGAAATACTCCCAAAAATTTATAACAATTGATAGAAGTTTCAAGATAAGATTCACACGTGTTAACAGCCAAAATAAAAATTGATCATATAAAAATGATTTAATTTACATGAACTGTGTAACCTACATAAATACATAAATAATCGTAACTTAATATCCATTGTTGTACAAAAAGAAAACCAGTTTTCCATCAAATACTCCTTCCAGGCAATTAGCTATTTTATAAGTTGGGTCGCTATAAACTGAAATGATTAAAATTAAATTAATGTTACATAATATACTATTCCGGCTAAATTAAAAATAAATACATATATTTTGGTCTAGTTAGAATTACAATTGGTGGATAGATGCAATTAGAGATATTTTAATCACAACCTAAATAAACCATTCATTGTATGAATGATAGAGTAGTTATAGAAACTTCAACATGTAATTTGAATCTTGGAGTTTGATGTAGAACCTAAATAGATTATAGGAAAATCATATTAGAATTTAAAACAATACAAACAACAAAAGTGCAAAGAAAATGAAATGACAATGACAATAGCGAATAATACATAAGAATCGAACATTAGCGTAGAATAAATACATTACCGGAAAATATGGAAAAGAAAGTCGGCAAAAATGGCTAAACCGCAAGAGAGAGAGAGAAAGAGATATATATATATATATATATAGAGAGAGAGAGAGAGAGGGAGAAAGATATAAAATCATTTCTATGGACCAGTCCTCTCCTGGTTTATTGTTGTCCTTCAAACGCCATAGTCTGAGTATACGAACCTTCAGTACACAATCGTTGTTCAAAACATCCAAACCGTTGAACATGGTAATGTTTGATGCTTCCATGTTGCTGTGTAACAAATAAAAAAATTCAAGCAAAGATTCAAGATTCATTAATTAACTTTTAGATGAGAAAAAAAATATTTATCCGTATGAAAGAAAATGAAAAACGTTGATAATGATACAAATATGAATAGAAGAGTAAGTAAGTGAGAAGTGTGTGAATCTCTTTATTCTGGTTATAGTATATATAGATAAACAGTATTTGTTAGAAAGTTTGAATTGTTAAAAAAAAGGAAAGGTCTAAAAACAGTTAATTTAGGGTTATACAATCAGGGATTTCAAAAAAATGTAATTGATATTGATATAAACTTTTTTTGATACTAATAAATATAGTAAAATTAAAGAATATATTAGGGATCTGTATAATAACCGATTAATAAATATAGTAAATTTGCAGAATGTGATTAGAAATTTATTTTTAACAAAATCATAATAACTTATACGTCATAAATTATATAAATTCAATTATATTATAATTAATGTTTACAAAATTAGACATTAAGTTGACTACAAATTCAAATTGATATAAATTCAATTATATTATAATTAATGTTCTACGAATTCAAATTCCGATTTTGAAAAGTTGTTAGGTATTATTAATGATATGAATCAATAAAAATCAAAATACTATAATTGTAATTTGGAATCAATTACACATTAAAAATTTAACAAATACCATAATTGAAAATTGGAATCAATGTCACATTAAAAGTTAAAAATTTAACATTTAACAGTTAACATATAATGTAATTGAAATCTGGAATGAATTATACATTAATTATTAACCATAGGAAACATAGGAGTTATCAATTAAAAATATCAATTAACAATAACAATTAAGATTAAGAATTAAACATGCTATCCTAACAATATAAAATACTAACCTAGGATAATTAAACATACTATCCTAACAATATAAAATACTAACAAAAAAAAACATCGATTGACGGTAAAACAACCATCGAAGTGAAGATCTGATTAACAATCGACATGGATCAACTCATTGATTGACGGAAATCGTTTCCGGGATGTAATTGAGTATTCCGTTTATTGTCGATTGCCCTTATTTAGATGAACGACGGTGTCAATTGAATATGTCGGATCTAATCAAATCACTGTCCGATTGACATAAAATAATAGCCGATTGTATGGAGGATTTTGTTGATTAGGTAAGGTTGAGTATGAAGGAAAGGGTGTAATGAAGTTGAAAGAATTGAAACTTTGAAACCGATATTATTATTGACTTAAATGAATACATTAATTATTTTAATTATTAGGAATATAATTTATTTTTGATTTATTTAAATGGAAAGAAAAATAGAGAACTGCAAGATAATTTTGGAAGAAATGGTAATCTTCCTATAGGAAAGGGGCATGTGAAGACAAACTAATTTGTTTTAATAGTATAGTATGATAAAGTAAAATAATTGTGGACACTTGTCATCTTTTAGTTAATTCTCACAATTCTTTTCTCTTCAAAACAAAAATCTTAAATGACCATAATATGTAATAGATCAATAATTATTCGTTTCTCTTAACAATATATTTATATTATTTCTATACATTTTTATAAAAATAAATATCAACATATTATTATACTATATATTCCAAAATAATTGGTGAAATCCAATAATCAACAACAAACCATGTTTGTCAAAGATTGAAAATAATATAATTTCACATGTTATCAATAATATATTGTATTATGTATATAGTAGAAGATTGAAAAGAAAAAAAAACTCGAATATGTTTTTAATTTACAAAGTAATTTTTGTAATCATTGGATTATAAATATATGCTTTAAATATATCCATTTATTTTTCGGTTAATTTATTAAACTATATATATGTTAAAATGTAAGGATAACATACACCAATCATTTTCAGATATAACAAAGTTTATCATATTTAATATGTAACATCCTGAATATTATAATGATAAATAAAGAAAGTTACGTTTAGTGATTTCGCGTTATTAAGTAAGTAATACCGAGTAAAGAACGGATCATGGACTTAGATTAATTAATATGGATTAAGGGTAATGGGCCTTAGGTCCATGGGCTTTAAGGGATATAAATATCCCTTTAAACCATCCTAAAACCCTAACTATCATTTCCATCTTTCATAAATCTCTACACACTCAAAAACACACACATACACTAAACCTCATTCGTCTGAGAGAGAGAGAGCGGATTCGAGTCCAAAAATCAAGCCGACCATTATTAGATCTTCAATATACGAGATAACCAAGCACACCGCGACCGCACCGAACGTATAAAAGGTATGTTTTGATCCTAAAGATTTCGTTTTTATAAACGTTTAGTCTTGAAACTTAGAACGAGAGTAGATCGGGTATAAACGAAACATAAAGTTGTAAACTTGATGATAAATACGAGTGTAATGAACCCGAAAATGGAAACGGCTCGATTAATGAACCCTTAACATTAGTATTGAACGATTTTACCATAAAGGTCCAAACTTTACGTCATTCCGGGCTAAGTTTTACCCAAACAAGGCCATGGGAATGATCGCGGGACTTGTTAACGCCATACCCATGGATTTCTCGGTAAAACGATGATGATTTTGGGGATTAAGGATGAACAGCGGCTGCTGCAGCACAAATTCGCCTACAAGCGAACTTCGCCTGCAAGCAAGTTCGCTTGCAAGCAAGTTCGCCTAACTGGTAACTTCGCCTAAAGCCAAGTTCGCCTAACTGATAACTTCGCCTGGTGACAAGTTCGCCTAACTGATAACTTCGCCTAAGGCCAAGTTCGCCTAACTGATAACTTCGCCTGGTGACAAGTTCGCCTAACTGGTAACTTCGCCTAAGGCCAAGTTCGCCTAACTGATAACTTCGCCTGGTGACAAGTTCGCCTAACTGATAACTTCGCCTGGTGACAAGTTCGCCTAACTGATAACTTCGCCTGGTGACAAGTTCGCCTAACTGATAACTTCGCCTGGCATATGTTCGCCTAGGGTTAACTTCGCCGAACACTAATTTCGCCTATGCTTAAGTTCGCTTAATGTTAAGTTCGCTTATTGTTAAGTTCGCTTAATGATAAGTTCGCTGGAGTTAGCAAATGAGAAAATAAATTAAAAACCTAGTGAAAAATGTGTTAAGACAGTTAATGGAAATAAAATTTTTCCAAGCTGACCTGGCAGCTCGACCCCAGCCAGGGGCTCTGCCCCTTGGACCCTGCTAGAGGCTGCCGCCCCTAGACCCCGCTGCCAGGGGCGCTGCCCCCGGACCCCCGTTCGTCTTAGGTTATATAAAGATAGAAATACAACATGAGTAGTAGTAGTTAATTGATACATGTAAATATTATACAGTTAGCCGTGCACAGCTCAAGAAGGAAATAACGATTAACGGAGAGCGTAACAGGATTCAGGTGAGTTTCTAGCCCCATTTATGTGTTATGTTTTCGGGGCTGTGTGCATACTCAATATGTTTGTTAATACGCTTATCCTAAGAGATAAGTGTATGCCTTATGTGAATAATGTGAAATGTATGAATGATTGCCTGAGGGTACGTGAACGATCTTCGGATATTGCACGTACTGTCAGGTTGTAACGCTATGTACAAGGTAAGTATGATATGTATGCTTATGTGTATGAATGTGATAAAGTTAATAAAAGAAGGAAATGATGGTTGTATGGTTGTATGGTTACGAAGAGGGTACCGGGCCCTAATAATACTCGAGGTATGATGTATGGTTGTATGGTAATGAAGAGGGAATCGAACCCTACTAATATTCGAGAACTAGGGAACCGAACCCTACTAATATTCGAGGAAAGAGGATACCGAGCCCTAATAATACTCGAGGAAAGAGGGTACCGAGCCCTAATAATACTCGAGGAAGGAGGGTACCGAGCCCTAATAATACTCGAGGAATGTAGGGCGTAATGCTCTTTATAACGTAAGATATGAAAGCAAGTTAATACAAAAGAAAGTATGAAAGTATGAAAGTATGAATGAAAGAATATAAGTTTGTGTGTATTGTATAATGTATGATTAACTAGAACTTACTCAGCGTAGCTGACTTTTAGTATGCACGCAGGTGAGTAGGATGAGGCAGCTCGCTTGAGGAGACACGTGGCACTGAATAAGAGGCTGGCATCGGAAGACTCAAGACGTTTAAGTTTAACGTTTTGTTTATTTTGAAAGACAAGATGTTGTTTTAAGACAAGATGTGTTTTGTTATGAAATGTTTTATGAAAGCTTTTATATTCCGCGAATGTTTTAATTGACTCTGATATTAGAACTGCGTTTATGAGTAAATCCAACACGAAAGTAGGGCTACCGGTAACGGGACCTTACATAATATCTTAGGTTTTTTTATCAAGGGTTGTTTCGGGGTTTTTGTGTAACTTAAATTTGATTTTTATGGGTCAAAAGTTGGTAAATATATTGCTTGATACAAGTTAACTCTATTTTGGTCAAAATGTGTTACGGGTCAAAAATGAGAAATCTTTGTATTTTTAAAAGCTTGAGAATGTAAATACACAATCGTCAAATTTGTTACATGTTAAAGTGTTGACTTGAAAATGACAAACGGATGAAAGTTAGAATTTTAAACATGGTTTGGCTTTCAAAATTATTTTCGAGGGCATTTTTAGAAATAATCAAAAGGTTCAAGATTTGGCAAATTGACTATTTTTCACTCGACTATTAAATTTAAAATAAGATTGCGAACACTTTGGACATGCCACCCCCAGGCCTATCAATGCTTCTAACTTTTATCAGATTTAAAATATTTGTGCCAACATTAACTTTTCCGTCAATGGTGATAACGTTATATGGGAAGTATGTCATGCAAAATTATGCTCAAATGAAGTAAAATATTCACAAAATTGAATGAGTTAACATGTTAATTTTTATGTTGTCATTATGACGAAGTCGAGAAGTCTCTAAGGCTTATCAAAATCTTTTTCATGATGTAACTCAGAGAAATATAGTTCTTGAATAACATCCGTCGTTACAATTTAACGTTCTTATTTCCTACGATGGGTGGTAAATTAATAAATATACTAATAAAGGTAACGCTCCTTCTGTATTTAGGCTGAGTGATTAGAACTACTATTGTATGAGAAATCTTATTTCCGAAATTGGTTCATAACCAAAATTCTTTCAAATATATATATATAGGGTTGATTTCTTTTTAGAACCGCTTTGAGCTTTAAGAACTCAACGTAACAATGTTTTTTTTTTACACATGTGTAATACGTAAGTGTAAGTAATGTACAAAAAATTACCATAATTTTTTACACACCGAATCGACTTTTTACACATGTGTAACTAACATTTAAACTTGTGTAATTATCAAAAATACTTATTATCTCTCCTGATTCATTTTTTAATCAAAATTAATCTCAACCACATATTCAAACTCATTTAATTAAATGTGTGGTCCAAAATTGAGTTCTTAAAGTTCTTACAACTCATCAAGTTCTCAAATATCCCTCCCTTATATATATATATATATACACACACTAGCTTTTAGCCCGCGTGTTACGCGGGTTACTTTTAGGTTTTTTTTTTTTTTTTGTAAATTTATTGTGAATCTATACTTTTCATGTATGATGTGTTTGAGTATTAAGTGTTTGAGAATTAAAATTAAATGTTACATGAATGTATACAATATGTTATGTTAATATTTGGAGTTAAAGTTTAGTTTGTTTGTTTTATTTACGTTTATATGAAGTTGCTAGGGTTGCTTGGTGATATGGAACATATATGTTGTTTAATGGATCATCTCAAATGAATCTTATCAATTAATATGACCCGACATTTTATTGTTTTAGGTTTAAATTTTGGGTTAATAGTGCATTGGGCTTTGTTTCAATTGATGGATTTGAATTTCTCAAATATAATTTCACTTTAACATCTATATCAAGCGGGCAAGTCGAATACTCGAATGTTATGTTTTCTTGTAGTATGTGTTTTCATTTCATTTTGTGGAGAGTTATTTTAACTTTTCCTTCTATAAAGTTCAGTTTGTGATTTTTTTTGTATGTTTGTATGTGCTTCTTGTATTGTGCTTTTGTTGACACGATAAGTTCGCATTCACATATATCTTATACATAAAAGTTTAATATTTGGTTTTGTTCTCGTTTACGGTTTAATTTCATTTTGTTAAGAATTTTATATTTTTTTTACTTCTAGAAGTTTAATTTGTTGACGTAATATACATCAAATACAAGAGAAGTTATATTAGTTTTTTAATTTTATTACCGAAAGTTGTCCAATTATCAATAATTTTATATGATTAATATTTTCTATATATATTTTTATTTTACATTTAATTTTCTTAAGATTTAGGTGTTTTTTATTTAATTTTTAAAATTAGAAAATATGGGTGATTATGAGTCGTGCGTTGAAATGCACGTATAATGATTTTAAAACTTCTTTTAGGAAACAATCTTCTTCTCTTCATTCTTTAATCCGTCCATTCATAATTCAATTACGATCCCTAACTTTCTCAACAATGATGGACACAAATTCTTTTCATGGGGGCGGAGATTTGTAGTGGTTATTACCTTATAAAAAATATTACGATCCGCTTTGGATTAGTTCGTATAAAAAAGATAATAAAACAAATGATAATTAACAAAAGTACTTCAAAATATAATTACAAAAGGCAGTCAACAAAGTATTCCAAATATTACAAAAGATAATCCAACTTAAGATAGTTAACAAAAATACGTCAAATATCATGGCAAATATCTAGTCGATCTCCTCGGGTCTTCATTTTTTACAATCTTGTCATAGCATCATCTACCGCGTCATTCCTTAGCAAATATTTTTCAATATTCAATATAGCAAATCAAGCTCTCTCTTAAGTTCTCCTCACCCTTCCGATTACGCAAATTGGATTTCACAAACTTAATTCCCGGAAAAAATCTCTCAACCGTTGCGGTTGTGACAGTTAATATGAGTGCTAGCTTTTGTGGGGGTTCTCGGGATTTTAACATATATATAGAATTAAGAAAATAAAAGAGGGCGGCCGCCCCTAGGGGCACAATAGGTATGCCCTACTAACTACTAAGGTGCGCATCTAAGCCGTTAGACCATATAAGCATATAAACAACATTAATAAGATCAACGGAATACTTATTTTTAGCTCAAGTTGGCAATGCTAACATATGTTAACCCCAAATCATTTTAGTTTGAACATTTGTTAAGAAAATAAATCTTGCTACTTAGGAAACCTCCGAAATGAGAACAGTCGCCAAACAGGAGAAGTATAATACTGGGTTAATTAGCAAAAACTAATAAGGTTAATTAGCAAAAACTAATAAGGTAAGTGTACAGTGTGGAGAGTATCAAATAGTAAGTCAAAGCTATTCACCAGGCACCATGAACTTTGGTAATTGCAACAAAATATGCATTGCCTTATCAATTTTAGAATTCTATGTAGTCAATGAAGCAAAACGAATCAATTTAACAGAGCTTATAATAACATCAGGTAAAAAGAACTTAACTTACATGCATTTAAGACCTTATAAAACAATGATAGAACTCCAATCCTAGTGCAAATTACATATGAATCTTACTTCAAATAAAATAATTACCACTCTAATAACCAACACCTGAATCCTTGTTGCCCGAAACAAACTGAAACCTTTTAAAAAGGACTCTTTTCTGACCCGAATGATATTGATGCATTTTTAAACGACTTCTATTAACCCGAACCCACTTTGACTCGAACCAACTTCAAACTGTTTTAAGTTGACCCATTTTCAATTCAACCAAATAATATAAAGGCTAATACTCATTTCACCTACCCACCTATATGTATTATATGTAATATATTGATCAACCAAGTTTATCATAGAATTAAAAAAAGGTAATTACCTAAACATCTATGTGGCATTTATCTCCAGTTTTGTTTGCATACGGTTCTAATTTCAGCTTGAGCATCCCAGAATTTGAAAATGCATTAATATGCAATTTCCTATCGTCATTTTCTTGTAAAGAAAAGTTATTTTGCCATAACAGAAGATTGTTTTAGACATTTCACCAAAAATGAGGGACAATATATAGTTAACATACCTTCAATTTTGGTTTTTCTTCTATCTTCTGAAATGCCAAAAAAGAAAATTAAATAAATTAAATAAAAATTCATGAACACTAATAATTTCATGAAAAACACACTTGTTTTAATAAAGTTAAATGCAAAATAATAACACCAAATGTGACATAATTTTGTTAGGGCTCAGATGAGTTTCATAGAACACGCATGGCTGCAAAATTTGAAGCTGCGAACCTTCACATAAATCATCATCACAACCACTTAAGCTAATCGAAGTCAATAAAGAAGACCAATCAATTATATACCATCTACCAATGTCGGCAGATTTAGGGCGACAGATAAGGCTTAGATGAGTTCATTAAAACAAACATGGCTGAAAAAGTAGGGTTGTAATCCGGTTTTGCCCCGCCAACATGTGATTCTTCACACTATATAGCTCCCAAAACAATGCAGATTTATACAGTTTGTTGATATCTAGATTGTGTAATTATTTATGCACTATATAGCTGCCAAAAAGTGCATATTGATATGAAAGTCTACAAATTTGACTTCAAAAGTTAAAAAATAACACAAAAATATCAATTACAAACCTGTAGTAATCTGGATTTGGCTGAAAATTTGTACTATTAAGCAGCCCATAGTTTCGTCCAATAAACGTCTGTCTCCAATATGTTTTTGTGTCATAAAAAGATGTCATTCCTAGTTGATCCAAATACCTACACAAAACCATCCAATGACGCCAAATATTGTCCCCATCCGAATTCCAGAAACCAACTTCTGCGCAAGCTTAAGTTGGTAAATTAATAGACATGTCATAGTATATGGAATTAATTGTTTAACAACAACTATGTCACTGATAGGTTGTATATTACATTCTAGTATTCTACCTTTGCATATAAATATTTCCTAAAATCTTATTTAAAACAGGTGACTAAATCACGGAGTCCTAGAAGCGATGATGGTTGACGCTACAAGTGCTTCCACATAAAAGGGACAAAGGGTTGGATTTACACTTTTATTACGCAATGAAGAGAAAACCCTACACGTGTTTTCTTCGTTTTCCAATGTAATCAAACCAACACTTTAAGTTAGGGCATTCGTAGTGGTTTCACAAAAAGTGAAGAATGTTCTACCTCCTTTTCAAGTTTATGTATAACAGAAGATCTATATGCATCAGATACAAAATTTTAAGGTTGTATGAGCTTCTAATGTTTATTATTTTGCCTAAAATGTCATCCTGAGAACGAATTTGCTAATAGTATGCACACATTCCTAAATAATCATATAATCGAATGTCAATAGCAACCACAGTATAGCATAGTAAAAGCTATGATACATTAAAAACATGTAGCTTAATTTGACGATTATAGAAAGTTAGAAGTATCTAAGTAAACACTTTATTGATGATAATTGGATGCTCCAAATCAATGTCTGCAGCATCACACATAATGAGTACAATTAGTATTGAAAACACACCTCAATGTTCAAAATAATGTTCAAATCTAAGTGCCAAGTTGTAACATTACCCAATACACTATCAAATTCAAATTCAAGTTACCTTAAAAATTCAGATTTTAATTTTACAACATATGCCAAATCAATTGTTAACATATGAGAAATCAAGAATAGGAAATTAGTGTTAGCGTTAGTAATCTTACATGTGGAATTAGGATCAAGATCTTAACGTTTTTTAATAAAATCATAAATTGGGTACTGACCTTAAATTTGCAGATTAGATGTCAGTTATACTTGTCAACTTTGAATTTCAATGGTGATGAAGATAATTGCGTCAGGAGTCGGCAACGATGGTATGGTAGGTTGTGGAGGCGTGACCAATGTTCGCTTCCATCGTTCGTAACGGCAGTGGTACTGTAGCAGCCGCTGAACCAGTGGTATAAATTGATGTTTGATAGAGACCGAATCAATAGTAGCTTATAAAACGCGGAATTATGGTGTATTCGCAGGGGCGATTAAGGTTTAGAAGAGGCTGAAGCGTGGGAAGAGGAAGAGTATGAAAGTAGTTTGGTTGAAGAACTTAGGGTAAGGATCTGGGTTTGGTGACACACAAACCCGCGAAAACTAAAGTATAAACGGGTGTAAACAGGGTTAAATCAATTTAAAATCAAACAAATATGGTGACTCCAAAAAATGGGAGAGCGATCAAATCGTGACACCTAAGATTTTTGGGTTTTCGTTTATATAGATTAAAATAACAAGTAAAATAAGAAGTAAAATTATCCTAAGAAGTGGTTTTCGTCCTAAAAAAAATAAAACACACCGAACAAAAAACACACTAACAATATCCACTATCAGATGATCAGATCCAACACCCGATATTACTTCTCACACTTCTTACAAATAACCCACTTCTTATTCTAACCTCACCCTATATATATATATATATATATAGGGTGAGAATGAAATTTTCAATAGAAAGAGCGTTCTCGGATACGCTTTTGCACGTGCATTTTTGTTATAAAGTTCATTTAAAAATAATCATTTTGTGATATAAATAAAATCAGTTTATGTACAAATTGTATAGATACGAGCATAGATGTAATACATATTTTCATATATATTATGTAATTATTTAATTACTTGTAATTTTCTAATTACCCACCTTGTATTTGACACGAACTCTAAAACTAGTTATCTTATATATAATAGCAAACCTATTTGCTATGGTAGAAATTTTATATATGCATATTTGGTGCCTATTATTTTGCATAATATATTTATTTGTTTCTTTTTATCATGTTTGCCTATTTAGGAGTTTTAGTTTGTATAGAACATTTTTTATACTTTAGATATGTAACCATTTACAATAATTATTTTTTAATAATAAATATAATATTGTTGGCGTAAAATAGGAGTTGGTAAAACATTTGATGTAAAAAAAAACCGTGTACAATAAAAGAAAAACACTATGGTCTATGGACAAGCCACAATGTCATGAACACGTTAAGATATCAAATTTAACAGTAATATTTTTGTATTATTTAACAAAATAATTTTTAAAATAGTGAATATAATATTTTATTTACTTATTAAACTTAAATAATATTTTTGTTAATTAAGACACGTCAAATTCTGAAATGTTACAATACAACAACGTAACTTTTACGTTATTTCTTAATACACCACCACAACGTGTGTTTAATTCATGTTTCGAATCAAGCCGATACCGGTATCATAACAAACCGAGCTAATATCGAACAGATTCCCGCCGCGGGAGAACCCACCCCACTGGTTAACTACAATCCAGTTTAAGCGAATTAATCTGAGTTATACCATATATTGTGCAAGTAGCAAATTAGATTCTTTTGTCTTATTACTGCATGTCACTATCCATATATCGTTGTCTATGTTCCAGTTATTTACACATGACTAGATTTCCGAAAGTACCTCAATTTCAAATTCTAATGTATCAATAGGTTATGCCACTACAATACACCGCGTGACATATTTACTTGAACGTCACATGCCCCTACTGGAGGGAGGCCACAGTGCCACATATATAAAAACACAATAGTTTGCTTGCTGGCGTAACTAAATGAATAAAAAGTTATTATTTATTTTACCTGTTTATCAAATAAATGGGAATAAAAGATTTTTCTGTGATTAACCTATTGTATTGTTCATATATGTCTGAGACATAACTAAGAAAACCCTTACATGTAATTGTTATGGGTGGTTTGAGAAAGAAAACCTCTTATTGTGTGACAAAACCAATATAAACAAACTTTAAATTTAACTGGGTACGGTGAATGGAGTCCCTAAGGGTGACCAAGCATCACGCTTGCCGTCAATGGTTCAAGAAATAAATGAACTTAATGTACGATGAATGAACATAAACAACCTTTCTTTCAAACATACGAATGTTCAGTTATACATCCTAGACATAACTAAGTAACTAACACAAAAACCCTAAAACTACTCTTGTAAAAAGTGACCAACCATCACTTTTGCCATCGGTGCTCTGCGAACGAAATTAAGAATCTTACAATGTGACAAACTAACACAAACATATTTATCGTCGAACGCACGTTTCATTCACAACCCTCGATTGCCATCATTAGTGTGCGACACCACATTTTGATACCAAAGCAAAGAATAGCATCTGAATGACTGAATCTCATTCTCAATCATGGAGGTCACTTTCGGTAAAAGAAATATAAAGCAAGGGCAATATCGTAATTTTTCCTCTCATAGAAGGAAGAAAGAATCATATGCTGTCAAAAGACTGATTATTTCTACATATGTATAGTCTTCACCCCCAAACACGCTGTTAACTCATTTCAATTTCAATCATCAATTCACAAACAATGGCCGATCAGCTCACAGACGATCAGATCTCCGAGTTCAAAGAAGCCTTCAGCTTGTTCGACAAAGACGGAGATGGTTCGTTCTCTTTTTACCTCTTGTTTTCTGTATCAATCAATTTCTTGAATCTGACTTTTGCCTACATGCAATCGGTTCGTGTTTTGATACTTTAGATGTGATCTTTTTGTGTTTTGAGATCTGGGTTTTCAGTTACGCAACTAGTTGTTGACTCTAAACTGTTTGTTATAGTCAATTTGTTTTGTTTTCTACTGTGTTGACTGGATGTTGTAATTTGGGGATTATCGTTTTGGTGTACACCCAGTCATAGATCGATCTTGATCTGTACTTGCTAAGTTCTTTTATGCTGTTTTTGACTGAGAACTGGTTTTGGTTGTGTTTATACTTTATATGTTTGTTTGTGTGGTTCTGCCTGTAAGGTGTTCGATGAAATGCTTAGGTCAGATGTTAACTCTTGCATGCTAAACTTTAGCTTGATGTCAGATCTGTTTGATTTGTAAATATACAGTGTTGTCAAAATCAGGGTTTATCGCAGATTAATCGGTGGTTAAAATCAGGGTTTCATGTAATCGGACCCAAAAATCAGTAGGCAGTCAAAAGCTGTTCAATTTGGTCCTTTAGTTTTAACCGTTTATTCTGAGTTTTAAGCATTGACATCGACCCGTTCAAGTTTAAGCAACAAAATATGATCAAATGATGGTTCGATGTGTGTGCGTGTGTCTATAAGTTTGAAAATTTGCATATAAAAATTCCAAACCGGTTGATCCTTATTAAACGCTAGTCGGTAGGTACCCTACCGCCTGACTAGCGCCTAGCGAGTTTTACCACACTGCAAACGTGGGCAAGTTTAGGGTTAAATTTATTCAAATGAAGTTGGTTCTGCAATCGAAGTTTTTCTTGTAAACAATTTGAATCTTATGTATGGTGTTGCACAGGTTGCATTACCACCAAGGAGCTTGGAACAGTGATGAGGTCTCTTGGTCAAAACCCAACCGAGGCTGAACTCCAGGACATGATCAACGAGGTTGATGCTGATGGAAACGGTACCATTGATTTCCCTGAGTTTCTTAATCTGATGGCCAGGAAGATGAAGGACACGGACTCCGAGGAGGAGCTCAAGGAGGCTTTCCGTGTCTTTGACAAGGACCAAAACGGTTTCATTTCTGCAGCCGAGCTTTGTCATGTTATGACAAATCTTGGTGAGAAGCTCACCGATGAGGAAGTTGATGAGATGATTCGTGAGGCTGATGTGGACGGTGATGGACAGATCAACTATGAGGAGTTTGTCAAGATCATGATGGCCAAGTGAGGATCTCCTATTCCAAACTAAAACATTTATAAAAAGTATTTTGAAAATGTTAAAAAGATTGTTGATTTTAATTCTGGGTAGGATTTATTTCATATCTTGAATGTTTCTATGGATCGTTTTCATATCATCCTGCTTATCTTATTTGCAGTTATGTGTACCGGTTATTGTCTGTTTGCTCTTTAGATCCAGTAGTTTCTTCTTGCTTGCTGTTTTTTGTTGAAACCTAAAACATATTTGATAATCTTTGTTTAATTAACTTGGTTATGGTTCGTCTTTTTGGCATACGTGTTGCATTCGATTTGTTTTATGTAGCTTAATCTTTTGTTCTAAGATGCAGCATTTCTTGCACTTTAGTTCTTAATGAAAATGGAAGGATATGATTACAATTTGGTGTCATGTAGTGGCTGTTCAAAGTTACAAGTCTTAAGTTAATTGTGGCCCAATTTTTTGAACCATAGACTATATCTAGGTTGTATAATTTCTTGATTTTCATTTTATTTCTACTTTTAATCTTCTCATTTGTCTTATCAAGTTTTCTTTGATTTCCATGGGAATACTTTTCATCAACCTTCCAAGGATGCGAAGAAAACGCCGGTGACTTTATTATTCTTTATTGCTTTACAAAACCGAGTAAATTTGGTCATCACCTTAGTGTCGGAAACCTGAATCAGTTCCAAACTTGACGGTCCCCGAGTATCAATCATGGCTCTCTTGAAAAGATAAAACATATTTCTCCTCTATCTGAAGGAAAGTTAAAAGACGATACTGAAAACATAAATTAAATTGATAAATTCATATTTATATTTGAGGGGTTCAAAAACCGTTCAAACTGCTAAATCGGCTGCTTTGGCTGAGATAAGAATCAAGCAGTTTGGTTTACATATAAATTTTGAAAGTCGGCTTGTTCAGTTTAGTTTTCTCAAGAACTGTAATTACTGATTCGGCCTGTAAATTTTGTTAAAACGGTGAGCACACTTAAATTCTTCTTTATTTTTTAGTGTTTTTTATGTCAAAATCCCGACCGCCTCCCTTAGAATTAGTGGTAAGCCCTCTATCTCCTGTATAAAAAATGTTTTTAGGCCCGTCACTAGTATTCTGAAACTATTTGACAGTAAACGATTTTTATAAGTAAGAATAATTATATAAATTACAAGAAAACGTAAGAGAGATGCAATATCCCTAGTATAGGAAGTGACGTTTTGGCGCGTGTTATTTTCTACGGTTATTAGTTTTATAAGGGAGAAAAATAACTTTTCATGATTTATTTTGGTTAACTTAGAGCATGTTTGAGATTGAGTTTGAAAACAATATATTGGCTTATTGGTTTTTTAAAACACAACAAGGTAAAAATGTGTTTGGTAATCATAAAAATCTTTCTTATTTTAGCTTAATAGAAGGGGTTAAAAAAGTTGTTTTCTAAAAGCCACAAATCCTGGCTTTTCAAAATAGTTTTTTTGGAAAAGCCAATAAGTCAATAAGTTGTTTTGAAACTCAACCAAACATGCTCTTAGAAGGCTAAAAGATTAAAAAATAAATTCAATTTTCCACGAGTAATGTTAGAAATCATTTTTGTAAAAGTCAGACTTTAAGGCATTGGAATTGACGATTACTCGGTCCTCGGACCTCTACATTGGAGACTTTTTCCAACTCGGCCATAGTCAAACTCGGTCAAGACTTGGCCTACTTGGCCAACATCAATTTTGGCTTTTTTTTTTAGTAAAAACAAGCTAAAAACCCTGATTCTATCATAAACATGATGAATTGTTTCAAAAAATTATTTTAAGCATGTATCATTTTGAATAATGTTTATTTTTCACAAGAATTATGCTTATTTTGACATGAATTATGCTTATTTTGACACATATATAATATCTAATACTTATTCGTTATATTTATCATGTCCGATTACTCCTAGAGTACCCCCGGGTACTTCGAGTACTCCCTCCAAGAGGGTCGACCACCTAGGGACCGCTTAATGACTTTTGCAACATTGCTGGAAATTATACCATTAAACTTGGTCAACTTTTTTTTTCTCAAATATCTAGATAATGGTCTATTCAGTTCCCTTTTCTAATTAATAAGGTCATATATCATAGCTTACATGAGAGGACGAGAAGATCCGCCACGGTGGCAACAAAGGATGTCGGGCACGAGAAGGGTGTGGGTGTGGGTGTGGGTGTGGGCGCATGTAGTTTAGCCGTCGTGAGGCGGTGGTGGGTTATTTATTAAAAATTTCTAAAATTTAAATAATACATAATCCAATTATTTATCTTTACCTCATCCCACTATGATATTTTACATATTACCACACTGCAACACATAGTGTGAGATGTGAAAGCCATGAGCCCCTACATGTCTATGTGGCGAACTCAATCTCACATTTCACACATCCTACCCAAGTGCTTGTACAAAATGCTCCTCAGTAGATTTATGTGTGTTTTGGAAGAATCAATTAAGTAATTAACAAAACAATTAATGGTACATATTTGACTAATCAAACGAACTTTATTCCTAAATACAGGAGGAGAAGAAAGGAAGGAGGCACTCAATCAAGATCGAGGCCCTCAAGTGGTGGCTGGAAAAGGGCACGTGGGACTTGTGTCATCCTTTTAAGAATACTCCATAAAAATGGAGTTTATCATATCAGGAATTATGACGTCATAAATGGTTGTATTGAGGACGTCAAAAGCACGTAAACTTGAAGATTACCTCTTCAAGAAAAGTGAAAAAAGATATATCATTACACCTGGTATTTTATGTGTATTTTGCGCATGAAAATGGTTACATGATCATTTTCGTTTGTAGAATGAATTATATGTAGAGCATATGTGATTTTGAAATTTTAAACCTAGTTTTAATGCAACGGGAATTTTGAGTTGTTTCTAATGGATGTGATTATTGTTAACCCGTAAATGAGTTGATTCAAGGTGATTTTTGTCTCTTAACTCAAAGGATAAAAGGCATAACTAGGAACTTTTGGAAATTGTATTTTAATATTTCTAACATAGTAGATTCGTGATGTTTAGAAACACCAAGTTTTAATACCGTTTTAACTTTTAATTTCATAAAATTTTAACGTTTTTCTGTAACCATATTGTTATAAGACTGTTCATGACGAAATTTTTTCATCTTGCTTAAACTAGAAGTTGGCATCACTAACTCCTAGATGATTCAAACTAATGACAATTATGACTTTACAATGTTAACTCAAGTAATTTTATAACCTGTTGTTCAATGTATAGCGACAGAGAAATATAATAAAACGAGGGTTTTGCCCGACATGCTGTGCCGGGGAGGGTCCGTAAAATTCATACGGTGGTAAAATACAAGTGTTATTGGTCCTAAGTGTTAAGGCGGTAAGTCAATGTGAATTCGGTCGTTTCGATTATGGTCGTTATAGTATCGGAACTAAAACCATAACAAATAAAAAAAATTATAAAAATTGAGATGAACCAACGGGGTGGCGTCGGTCGGTAAAACTGACCATAGGTAAAACCCGCCCGTTACCGATCTCGGTCGTTGAGGCGGTGATTCTACGAAAATTCAGTCGGTGGCCATCATGTTCGTTACGGTACCATAAGTCCATAACTAAAAACAATTGGCTTTCGATTAGTTGAGGTAAGAAAAGGTTTTATCCCGATGTTGCTAGTTCTTCCGTTGTTGGTAGTGCCTCTTTGACATATAAAAATACTAACATCTGAAAAAAAAATATATTTTAGATGCTTATTTAGTTGGTAAAACCAGAGCGTTGGTAAAACCCAAGTGGTTAAAAACCAAGAATTACGACAACAAATCGGCGTGAATTCGGATCAATTACATTCGTTACAGTATAAACAACCTTGGAAAAACCCAACCATTAAAACCTAAAAAATAAATATTTGTCAATTAACCTTATAAATAAACTAAGATATATAAAAAAACATTTATTCGGTCGGTAAAATCCCAGCGTTGTTAAAAACCCAAACATTGTCAGTGTCGGGCGTCGCTACGGTGAGTCGGTAAAAATTGGGTGTTGGTAAAATCCGAGCGTTGTCGTTCCTGGACATTACAGAGCTGAGTCGACGCAAATTTGACATGTTTCAGTTACATTCGTTACGATACTATATAAACAATTTTGGTAAAGCCTAAGCTTTAAAATTAAAAAATATCGTGAAGTTAATATATAAAAAATAAAATATGTAAAATGACACTTTTTCGGTCGGTAAAACCCTGACGTTGCTAAAACCTAGAATTGTTGGTCAGTTTCGGTTACATTTTTACTATACCGAAACTAAAACAATTAGGTTTAAAACCTCAGCGTGTCCGGTCCCGAACATTACGATAGTGAGTCAAGGTGAATAATCATTTAGTTATCAAATCTAACAATATATTAAAGCAAAACCTATGGTCCATATGTCACTCAACTAGGCTGTCCACATATGCAGCCCAGTCACCAAGTTTCCATTTACAAATTGTCCACCTATGCTGCTATGTCACCTCTTCAGCAAAACACCCAAAAAACTATACTCGGTCCGTTTTTCATAGTCCACAACCAATTCCACCACTCATTTTTCCCTCTAACCTCCTCACAACTATACGAACCCTAATTCTGCCGCTCAGATCCAACATCGAACGTCTACAATATTTACCAACAATTGTTTAATTTACTATGATTTTCTTCACTTCCAAGGTTATTGAGGTCTCCAATCGGTTCGATTCCGTTCAATTGATCGTTCCTTAGAGACGATGTTATAAGCAATGTTTTCAGACCCAACCCAGACGTCGACCCGGACTCCTTACCGGATCAAAGGTCGGACCGACCCGGGATGACGAACCAGTGTTTGACCCGGATAACATCATAATAAATATATATTTATATATAGTAAATATTTAATAATTAATGTGCATATTGAATTGTTTTCACTATTATTTAAAGTGTGAGTACAAAAAGAAAATTTGGATGGTCCATTTCAACCCATAATCAATTAAATTGATGTTGCCCTAATACAGAAATTTGGTGTTTGGCTGCAGCCAGTCACTACAACCTTCTTTCTTCTTTCTTTCATCATCTTCAACTGCTTATTCTTCTTCCTATCTGAGATCTGGTTGCAGTAGCTACCCACAACTTTCTTTTCTTTTTCACAATAACTACCCACACAACATCTTAGCAGTGACAAATCACAAATCACATAAAGACTAACAAGCAAGTGGTGAATTGAGATGAGAATGATGGTAGTGACGCGATTTTAGGACTTTAGGGTTATATTTATTGCTAGATGGCCTGATTCTCTTTCAAATAAAGAAACAGAGGCACTTGCCGGTTCACCCGCCGGGTCACCGGGTCAGGGCCGACCGCCACCCGCAAAACCCGGCCGGGTTTTAAAAAAACGGCTCAAATACCAGACCCGACCCGGTATAGAGACCGGGTCCCGGTCAGACCGGTATGACCGGCCGGGCCGGGTTTCAAAACACTGGGTATAAGGATTTTTTTGGTCAATTAATGTTAATTATAACATAACGATTCTCCGATGAATGTATAAAAGGTAATTAACAATCTATTGTTGCACATAGAGTTAGTTATTTGTAACATCATGAAAATTTCAGATTAAAAATACCAAGTTTCAAAAGTACAAGGACTTAAAATGTAAAAACATGTTTTCCTGTCCAATCGCGATGCGCGACGGATCATAGGACAAGCCCATCGCGTATCGCGAAGGGCCTGTTTACAAACCCAAGAAAAAGGGTGGTGGGCGATACGCGATGACCCAAGCACCAACGTCATCGCCTATCGCGATGACGTGGTCTGACTAGCGTGACACGTGTCACCACGACGGCTTGATCAAGTGACCATCGCGTATCGCGATGGGTCCCAGAATCAGCCAATAAATAGTGGCCTCCGTCCTCTCACTCACACCAAATTTCACAACTACTTTCTCTCTAAACATACTCTCTCTACCTCGAAGTACGTGCAAATCCTCGTTCGTTTCCTCGATTTCCGTGCCAAAAAACCGACGTTCCTCAAAATCCGTTCCACTTACCGACGACGTTATATTGAAGGCTGTTGGAACCCTAATTGATATTATAACATGGATTCAAGACGTGCTATTAGAATGACCAAAGAGATATAGGTGTTTTTCATTTGTTTATTAATGTTCTAATGAGAATGATGGAATGAGTGGTACAATATGTTTTGATAGGGCTGTTCAAAAAGCTCACGCCTCGAATCTCGCTCGAAACTCTCTCGAAAAAAGCTCGGAGAAAGCTCGCTTGAAATCGGCTCGATTGTAAACGAGCCGAGCCTAGCTCAACTCGAGTTCTAAACGAGCCGAGCCTGAGCTAGCCCTGGCTCGACTCGAGCTCGCTCGATTGGCTCGAACTATTTTATTTTAATTTATTATATATGTGTATATATATACATACATACATACATGCATAAATTATCGAGCCCAATTATTTTAACACATGAGCTTTCCTTTAATCCAGCCCAATTTCTTTTCTCACTCCATAGTTCATATTCATAATTTCATATGCCGAGTAACTGAGATATGGAACTTCATAGTTCACACACTCAATAATCAGTATATATTCCATTTTCCACCCTAACCCTAGCCGCTCATATTCACTTCCGCCGCCGGCCGTTGCTCATAGATAATAATACTTCTCTGCTTAATTTTGTATTTGGTTTGGTTTAGACTTGTTGAACATATTTTGTTTTCGATGGTGTTATTAGACGTATTTATTTAGTTAGTATTCGGTTGGTGTTGATCTTAACGTCGTATTTATTTAGTTTAGCTTGATGTTTGCATATAATTTGTATTATTACAGGTAAACTTGAGCCAAACCGAGCCGAGCCGACTCGATATAAAACCGAGCCGAGCTTGAGCTCAAATATTTAGCTCGATTAAGAGCTCGGGCTCGGCTCGATTTAAAACCGAGCCGAGATTGAGCTCAAATTTTTAGCTCGATTAAGAGCTCGAGCTCGAGCCGAGCCAGCTCGATTGATTATCGAGCCGAGCTTGAGCTTACCTTGGCTCGGGCTCAGCTCGTGAACAGGCCTAGTTGGTGATATATGCAAGAGAGTGGTGATAAATGAGGATAATAGTATAAGGCTCAAGTAATACATGTTAATCTGCCCTCTCATGTTATTTTCCCTCCCTTTATATAGGGGATGAGATAAGTTTTTTTTATCATATGGACATATTCTATTTTGACTCTTCAGCCTTTCTCCACTGGTCTCTTCATTTCCCCGCTTATGTGGTCTATAATATACATAATTTATATAAGTATTTCCTATACTTTTGAATGACTTTAAGGTGCTTTTATCTAAACAAATTCATTAGTGGCTCATATTTGAATTTAAAATGTTACAAGAAAAAATG
The DNA here is from genome assembly GCF_021521415.1 of Bidens hawaiensis. Lineage (NCBI taxonomy): Eukaryota > Viridiplantae > Streptophyta > Magnoliopsida > Asterales > Asteraceae > Bidens > Bidens hawaiensis. The sequence goes on along the minus strand of NW_027500070.1, from coordinate 30,736 downwards.
TTACAAGAAATAATGAGCTAAAACAATTAAAATGTGATCAAGTCTCATAATATTTGTACATATATTATTATTGGTTTTAATTTTATTTTTAATAATTAGAAGGATACATGAGAAATAAATAATAATAAAAGAAAAGTAAGTATAAAGAATACAAGAAAATACATTTTCATTGAATTTGCAATACACAGATACATTGAATGTTATTTGGGTCCATGTATTTTTTTTGTTTAAAAGAAATTACATAAATCGGCCAAGTTAACGTGCAATTATTTTAAATTAGTTAATGTTTTCTTTATTTTTAGGCTACGTAGCATTAGAGGTGCACAAATCAGGTTTTTCTAATACCCGGGTTCGAGTATGGAACCGGTTTCGGGTATAATCGGGCATTTGAAAATCGGGTATTTAAAGATATCGGGTAGGGTATTGACGAGAAAAACTCAACCCTATGTACCGGGGTAGGGTATAATCGGGTTCGGGTATTGGAACTGGGTACGACCGGGTATTAATACCCGGTTTTGAATTTGTAAATTATTTATTCATAATTCATTTTTAAGTTTGTTTAAAATTTAAATTTTCTTTGTAGTTTATAAAAATAATTAAACTATATTACAAAAACCATAAATCCACTTAAGTACAAATTATTTACTTAATAATATGCATTTTAAAAAAACTTAAACATAAAAGTTGTGAAGTAAACGTAAAAATATACTATAAAAACCCATGTATTATTTTGGGTATTAGAAAACTGTTATCAGGTATCGGGTATAACAGGGTATGGGTATGGGGTATGACCGGTTTGGGGTATTTACGGGTATAAATCGGGTACGGTTCCGGGTACGGGTATTGAGCTCAAAAAGCATACCCTATCCATACCCTACGGGTAGGGCCAGTTCCGGTTTCGGGTATAGAATACCCGGGTATTAAAAATACCGGTTCCGGGTATGTTTTTCGGGTCCGGTTCCGGGTACGGGTTTTTTGTGCACCTCTACGTAGCATATTTACATATGGAGAATTTGGTCTTATGAATTTAAGAGCTTGAAGAAAATGTGAATTAAGATGGACCTCCAGATGAGGGGGGCACAAGGGCCCAAACGCAATTGGTTCTCACAAAACTTTAGGTATACGAGAATGAATAAAAAGGGACTTTTGGTGGACGAATGTGACTGGGCAAGGGAGGTGAGAATGAATAAAAAGGGACTTTTGGTGGACGAATGTGACTGGGCAAGGGAGGTCAGACGCAAGTTAGTGGGGAGCCACCCCTATTTTGAGAAGAGGAGATCAAAAAAATCAAGAAATAGAGAAGCAAGCAAGAAGGTCAACTATATTTATTTCTTTTTCGATGAACCGTAATAAATATTTTATCTTTGTTTCATCAATTATTATGGTTGGCTAAACCCTGTTATACTGTCTGGGTTTGGATGAATACTTTTTAGACTCGTTTTATTTTCGATGTTGGATTATTTATTGATTGGTTCATGCCTTGGTAAAGTTTTTATTTTATTTGGTTGTGATGCATATGCGTATTTGGTATTAATTTATGATCATTTTTTGTTCCATATGCGTCTTTGTGAATGTCTTTCATGTATGGATGCGTATTAGGTTACTTACTATATGTTTGTAACTTGTTTATGGTATATTGTTAACGTATTCCATAGGAACAGTAATTGAGAGTTTAGAGATACCTTATATTCTGCCACTTGAGAGACCGGGAGGTAATTAAGTGTCGTCTGTTTTGGTCTTTTGCGAGTTTGGGTAGTGATTTCACGGGAGTCAGTTACCCTAGACTTCTTTAGATTCTTACATACCCGAATTATAACCGAATTCAATAGAATACCCCTTTACGCCTTAGGGTGTTTTGTGATTAGAGAGACCGGGATGTAATTTAGTCTTTGGGTACCTTATCAAAGTTAGGTAAGGTGGGACTGGGAGGTGATCTGAACCATTAAATCGTTGAGCTTTACATGATATTTAGGGTTCTTAGGTATTGTTGGTGAGACCGGGAGGTGATCTAGCATACTTTATTTATTCCTTAAATTTCATATTTTTAGAATACGGTACCAATTGGCTCATTTTATATTTCATAGAAACATTCAAACGATTTACAATGAAGTGGCAGGTAAGCGGGCAACAAGCTGCGCCGCAACCCCCTTTTGGATAGCAAACCCAATCCGACTAAAAACAAAGTTTTGATTCTTATGGGCTGATACGTTACTATACACAACTTTCTGAACCCTATTCAAAAGGTCCACGGCATCTGGAGCTAAGAAACCAATCATAAATCCAATTCCGAGAGTTTACGAGTTGACTGGTAGGATTCTTTACCTAGGTAGTTGTTTCCCCTATTTAAGTTCCAATTCGATTTGTCTGTGTCTAGTTTTCGTGTCAGCTTTAGTTTAAGTATTATTTAGTTTATATTTAATAATTAAAAAAAACACAAAAATCAATTAAATCTATTTATTAAGTTATTAGTCAAAGTCTAGTTTAGGTGTCGCTAGTGTCATGTGGGTTCGATATCCGGACTTTATTAGGCTTTACTATAGTCGATAGGTACACTTGCTTATCTAATGATCTAGCATTAGGAGAGTCTAGATTTATAAATTTAAAACTAAAGTGTCTAAGTTAGGTTAGGCTTTTTAATATACCGTTTTGGGCACACCCGTCGAAGCTTCAGCCTGCTTCCTTTTATCCGTCATGCCATGTTGAGCCTCTTGAGACATATGTGTCTTGGGTCCTTCCCCAGGTCAGGTGAACAGTAGCCCTAAGATTCTCTCATATGCTTGGGTGATCATTATCTTTATTATTGGGCTTTGTTCCTTGGGCTTCTATCAACTTTCTTTACTTAATGGGCCGTGAGCCCCCTCGGGGAGCCCGACTCTGAGGTAGGCTCTTCAAGTCTCCCCAGTCCATTATGCTCGTTATTTATGACGAGTATAATGAATTTACAACAAGTCTCTATTCTACCTTTGTCGTGACATCTTGGGTGATACACATTAAACTTCAATTGGATGTTGATTCTCGACCTAGGAGATTTCTTTTGGAACCGTTATTCTCTTTGACTTTGCCCCATCCATTCCAACAACATGGCCTGGAACATGTGTTGTTCAAACCATTTCTTTTGGATTGATCCTACCACATGTGTTGTTCTCATTTTCAAATTTGCATTTTCTATCTCCCTCTTATCTGGTTAGTTGGATGTTTGGTTAGAGTAATTACTACTTCTCAAGTTTCTTGGTTTCTTCTAGGCTTATCTGACTTGGACCCCTCGTAGGACGGAGACACATTTTCGTAGCATCCCTTATTCTAATTATTTATGATTGGGATAAGGGACTTTAAGCCCAAGTTTCTTTAACGTAGACAAACAATTTACGACGTGATAATATATGATGAAATGTATCAGACCACCAACATTAATCATGATAATTGGAAGGGGCTTTTAGGAGAGGTGTTACACCCCGACCAAAGGCAGCGGAACATGCCGAGGTGTAACAATTGCCCAAAAGCAAATGAAACTAATTAAAGCGACAATATTTAACAAACTCATTTCATTTCACAACATCGAAAATGTTACATAACCAACTTGTTCACAAGATAAACATAACAAAATATAGCGAATAAATATTGTTCATTTTTGCTAATATCCTAAAGGTCTTGATGACGTTTTCTCCAACTCCATAATCAACCTAGATGAAAACCTGTAACATTTCATAAAATAAAGTTTATCAACACAAAGGTTGGTGAGCAATTCATAAGTTTGAGCATATAAGTGTAAATAAGAAAAGCCACAATCTTGTATACGAAACAACAAATAAATAGCAATAATTTGGATAATATGAGGTCGCTAATAAGAATACATTAGCGGAACCGTCTATGAGAGAATACCAAATAGATTCGGATTTCTTGAGGTCATTAATAAGAATACATTAACGGCATCGTGCTATAAGAGAATACCAGATAGTTCACGGATTTATGATTCAACCCTCCAAAAGCGGTAAGCACATAAGCATATAATCATGTAAGCATAGAACACCAAATCGAGCATTTATTTAAGTAAAGTATACAATAATGGTTGTGGGTTAAGAATCAAGTATAAAGCATTTATTTTGAATAAGTGTGAAATGTCACCCCCAAAACGAAAAGTAGAAAACGGGGTATGGAAAATACTCACGTTCAAGTAATAAATTTGAAAGATGATAATTCGAATATTTCCCGGAACGACGGGTTTAACGAACAAAGCCTAAAAGGAAAGAAGTTTCGGATTTAGAAAGGTTGTCTTGAAAGTCTTTAAATAAAATAAATGTTGAGAAATGTAAATAATTAAAGTTCAAGGTTTAAAAATAAGCATAGAACACCAAATCGAGCATTTATTTAAGTAAAGTATACAATAATGGTTGTGGGTTAAGAATCAAGTATAAAGCATTTATTTTGAATAAGTGTGAAATGTCACCCCCAAAACGAAAAGTAGAAAACGGGGTATGGAAAATACTCACGTTCAAGTAATAAATTTGAAAGATGATAATTCGAATATTTCCCGGAACGACGGGTTTAACGAACAAAGTCTAAAAGGAAAGAAGTTTCGGATTTAGAAAGGTTGTCTTGAAAGTCTTTAAATAAAATAAATGTTGAGAAATGTAAATAATTAAAGTTCAAGGTTTAAAAATATAACTATTTAAGAACTTATAATAATAACCCTTTAAAAATGTAAGTTTGCTCGAAACTGGTTTAAAGTATCTAACCTTAATGTTTACTTAACCTATGTTAAGAAATAAGGTGGGTAAAATGCAAGAATGCAAGTCTCTTAGGAATAAATATACTAAAAGGGGTTTTAACGAGTGTTCGGGTTGTTGGTTTGGGTCTTGACGATTGGTCAAACTCAAAGTCAACTTTCCAAAATATTAAATGTTATAAGATAACTCATAAAAATCCATTAATAATTAACCAAGTATGTAGATCTATTGTTTTAGAACTAACAACGTACGTTAAGAGAGTGTTCGGTTTTGTCGGTCCAAACTTTGTTATGAGATCAAGTTGGATCCAACATTTCCAGGTACTTAAGAAAGTAATTAAAAACAGTTTGTAAACTATTTTTAATGAAATTTACAAGTCTTGATAGCTAAAAACACCGGCAAGTTCTTGCGGTAATTCGAGTCGATAAGCTACCTTCCCAACACGTTCAAGGATTTTGAAAGGACTAATGAAAAGAGGAGCTAGCTTACCCTTCTTTCTGAAACGGAATACCCCCTTCCAAGGAGATACTTTTAGAAGTACAAGATCGTCAACATTAAATTCGATCGGTTTTCTCCGTTTGTTGGCGTAACTCTTTTGACGACTTCTAGCGGCTAGGAGTTTCTTACGGATTTGATCAATGACGTCGGTTGCTTCTTGGACCATTTCGGGTCCCGTGATTTGAGCTTCACCGATTTCGTTCCAACTAATAGGAGAACGACATTTACGACCGTAAAGAGCTTGAAAAGGAGCCATATCAATGCTAGAATGATAGCTATTATTATAGGAAAACTCGATGAATGGAATGTGAGAATCCCAATTCCCACTGACATCAAGAACACATGCTCGTAGCATATCCTCGAGTGTTTGAATCGTACGTTCGGATTGACCCTCCGTTTGAGGATGATAAGTGGTGCTAAGATCGAGACGAGTTCCCAAGGCTTCTTGAAGAGATCGCCAAAAATGAGAGGTGAAACAAGCCTCGCGATCAGAAATGATAGTCAACGGTAAACCGTGTCGGCACACAATTTCCCGAACATAGATTTGAACAAGCTGCTCGACAGATTACTTTTCGCGGATCGGAATGAAATGAGCAGATTTGGTTAAACGATCAATGATCACCCAAATACTATCGTTGCCTTTTTGGTTGTTGGGTAATTTAGTGATAAAGTCCATAGCAATATCTTCCCATTTCCAAACGGGAATCGATGGTTGCTCGAGTATACCAAAAGGTCTTTGATGTTCGGCTTTGACTTTTGAGCAAGTAAGACATTTAGATACAAACAACGCTACGTCCTTTTTCATACCCGGCCACCAAAAGGTAGCACGAAGATCGAAATACATCTTATCTGCACCGGGATGAACGGAATACCGCGAATGGTGAGCTTCGTCGAGTATACAAGTACGAAGATCATCGCGATTGGGAACCCACAAACGATTGAGAAAGTACAAAGACCATCGGGTTTGGTTTCGAGTTGAAGTTCGGCTTCACATGACATTTCGTCGTACATGTTACCTTCTTCAACGGAGGTACGTTGAGCTTGAAAAATACGAATTTGAAGATCGGTTTGAACAACAACGCTTAAAAGCAGAACGGATTTAACATTAACCTTTCAACTTAGGGCGTCGGCGAATACATTCGCTTTACCGGTATGGTAGCGAATCTCGCAATCGTAATCACTAAGTAATCCGGCCCATCATCGTTGTCTCATGTTGAGATCTTTTTGGTCAAAAATATGTTGAAGGCTTTTATGATCGGTAAAAACCACACATTTCGTACCATAAAGGTAATGTCTCCAGATTTTGAGAGCGAAAACGACAGCACCAAGTTCGAGATCGTGAGTCGTATAGTTCTTCTCGTTGACCTTAACTTGCCTTGATGCGTAAGCGATGACTTGACCTCGTTGCATGAGAACACAACCAAGACCTTGATGAGAGGCATCGCAAAATACAACAAAATCGTCGTTTCCATCAGGAAGGGTTAGAACTGGAGCATTGCAAAGCATGTCCTTGAGAGTACAATAGGCTTCCTCTTGCTTCGAACCCCAATCGAATGGTTTCCCTTTATAAGTGAGGAAGGTAAGAGGCAAAAAGATCTTAGAATAGTTTCGAATGAAACGCCGATAATATCCGACCAAACCAAGGAAGGATCAAATTTCCGTGGGAGTCGTTGGAGTTTTCCATTCCTTAACGGCCTCAATTTTAGCGGGATCTGTCACACCCCGACTAGGTAGTTGCGGAAGCGTAATACGGGAATGTAACAGATAACACTGGTATCAACAACATTGTTTATAAAGAAAATTCAACAGCTAATTTACATCATATTACATGGGTAGGTACTACGTTTACAAACTAGGTGAAAAACACATAACCGGTTGCGAGCTTCTTAAACAGTATTATATCAGCGTCTATTCACAGCTATTCAACTTGTCTTTCTAACACCAAGCACGTAAGCAAATCATTCCACTTTTGCTTTACCTGAAAAGCATGTAAAACGGGTCAACTACGTCTAGTTGGTGAGTTTCAAGTTTCACGAGTTTCAATGAAATCAGTACACGAGTTCGTAAAGTTTACAGTGTGTATGTATATATGTCTGTGTATGATGCATTATACTAAGCCACAAGTGAAACCGAAACGAGCTATACTGCATGGCCTCTCCTGCCCATGCACTCCTGTTGGCATTTAACAGCCAATTTTGCCCCATGTATGTACTATGTCTAACACCACATAGCAGTATGTAAAAATATAATGACAATGTGCAACTGGGTTTACATATGTTCCGGCATACCCCACCGGCTCTGTCAGTTGGGTTTGTCAAACCGATAGTACTATCCACACGCCACCGGCACGAAGTTAATCACTTGTGTTTGTGGGGACTTGTCAAGTGTTAGTACTTAGATAATCCACATCATCACACGTTTTCAAGTATAACAGTTTATGTAAACATGCTTTTCACCCCAAAAGTTCGTAAAACAGTTTAGAAAGTGGGGGTCGTGAAACTCACCTTATCGTAGTTCGCACAGAAATCACGTATCAAATAGTCAGATGTCTCGTTTATAGCCTGATTCCTATAAACGATATCGTATTGTTATTACTAGTACAGTGTTTAAGCTAAGTCGGGCTGTATAGATAATCTGGGTATAGCTGTTAGGCCCAGAACATGACCATAGTCTTAGATTGTGACGTTGTATACTATGAAATGTTTAAAACTGGATTTGGCTCAGTTTCACCTTTTTCCGAGCCTAGCTCAGTTGATCGTTTATATGTTTCGGGATTAGGTAAGATCATATAAAACTTAAGTAAATATATTGATTGATAAAATGATTTGATTTATAAAAGAATTTTAAGGTTTCGGTGTCTGGTTTGACCGCAGGGTTCGATTCCGTTTTCACACGGGTTTGATTATACAAAACGCGTACAATCCACCCGAATTGTCCGGAATTCTTGTAAAAAGTTCGTTTTTATCAATATCATTCAAAAATATGATATTTGACCACTTTTGACATTTTGACATACCAGTCAGTCCGTTAAACACAAAACTGCCGGTTTCGTTAAAACAATTATAATTTAAATCTTTAATAAATCATAACTAAATATGTAATTACATATAAATTATGTAAATTTTTGTAAAAATACATTAAGACATGGAGAATTTTATAAAAATATTTCCAGTAATTTTATGATTATTTATTTATTTATAAAAATTCATTTAATAGGTTATAATCATGTAATAAATGGCCCGTTTATATCAAAAGACCTCCGAAAAATCCCATAATTTTTACCAATGGCCTCAATGTGACTACATAACCCCTGAAAAATTTCCAGAACCTAACTCTTTTGACCAAATGCCTTTTTGTGCGTTTTTCGGCTGTTAAAACTCGGTTCAACCATGGCTGCACAAACCATACTTAGACATTTCCAATGATTCCCAAACTTTACCAGTGATCTTAACATCCCATGTCAAACTCCAAAACCAAGTTTCATAATTTTTCAATATGTTTTGCTATTTTTCCCAAATAAACGCCCATAAACGGGAATAAATTCACCAAATATTCTCCGTTTATCGAAAAATTACCAAATTTGAACAGGGACTCATTTATATGATCCCTAATGTCCCTGCAAATTTTCACAAGCTAACAACAAGCACGTCACAACCTAATACTAAACAGCCCCTAAACGAGTATTACGGGTTTACCTTGTCGGTTTTCGATGAATTTTGCTAGCTTAAACGACTTTCCGGGTCTCGGGTTGCAAACTCAGTATATCTACATATCATATAACATCAAACCAAGCATAAATCATCCATGTAACAGCCTTGATAATTAGGGTTTCGGTTTTGGGTTCAAACCGAACTTTCTAACCGTAAAAACGTTGTATTCATGTTCTAATCCGTGTTTTTGACCAAAAAAGTATATGTTCCAGGTTTGTAAACATGTTTAACATCAAAACATAATTTTACTTGATTTTTAGGGCTTTTGGATGGTTAAACATGTTTAACACTAATCAAAACATGTTTATATGATAATCATATGGATCAAACTTTGTTAAAACTTATTAGAATTGAATCTTACCTTAGGGTTTTTGGAAAGGAACTTGAGAGAACAGAAGCTAGATCTGCTGGACTTGAAAATATTTGAAAGGTGGAATGAATAACAAAGCTTGTTGAATAAGCTTTATAAAAGAAAACATGTGGGGGGGGGGGGGTTAAGCTGTCCGATCGGAACTCCATAAAGGCCCTTAATGGGCTGTTTTGGCCCATTAAATTATTCATACAAGCCCAAACATGAAAAGCCCACTTTAAATTTAGTTCGGGTCCGGTTTTTCGCAAGAAAATTAATTCGGGTGTGAGAAATAACGTAAAATCGTGTGTTTTTCAGCTTGTTTTTGTAAAATAAGAAAAACGTACTGGCTCGTTGTAAAATTCCAAAATATTTTCACGGATTGCTTAAAACATGTCATATAAGTGTTTTATAAATCTTTTTCGGCTTAACGGATGCTACAATGCTTGTTTTGACATTAACGATTGCGTTTAAGCTTATAGCGTATCGATAAACGAAACCTTTTTCGTTTAAAGAGTTTTAAACGTACCGAGGCCTAAATATCAATATGTTAGCCTCTATAACATATATATAACTCGTATATGACCCCTCAGTATGTATACGGGTCATAGTTAGTATCGGTCGGTTACTCGTTTAAACACTACGAATTAACCGATTTATCGTTTACTTGATACGTAAAGAATATAGTGTACCTCGTTTTGTCATGAATGTCACATTCTCCCCCCGTTAAGAAATTTCGTCCCCGAAATTTAATGTGTCATCGGTTTTCTAGGGAACAGGTGTGGATATTTCTTTCGGAATTCGTCCTTTCGTTCCCAAGTATATTCGGGTCCTTGTTTTGAATTCCACCGAACTTTTACTAATGAAATTTTGTTGTGTCGTAACTGTTTGGTTTTCCCGTCTACAATTTCTACCGGTTCCTCAACGAAGTTGAGTTTTTCGTTGATCTGAACATCTTCCAGTGGTACTATTGTCGTTTCATCAGTCAAACACTTTTTCAGATTCGATACATGAAACACGTCGTGAATAGTGCTCAGTTCTAGGGGTAGTTTTAATCGATAAGCTACGGGACCAATTTTTGCGACAATCTCAAAAGGTCCGATGTATCTTGGGGCTAGTTTCCCAGTCTTTCCAAATCTTATAACACCCTTCCATGGCGATACTTTCAAGAATACCTTATCACCTATTTCAAAAGATAACGGTTTTCTGCGAATATCGGCATAACTCTTTTGTCGGTCACGGGCAGCTTTCAATTTTTGTTTAACCTGGTGGATCTTATCGGTGGTTTCCTGAATTAAATCGGATCTTGAAATTTGAGTATCACCCACTTCTGTCCAACATAGTGGTGATCTACATTTTCGCCCGTATAGAGCTTCATAAGGTGCTGCTTGTATACTACTGTGATAACTGTTATTGTAAGAGAATTCAATGAGCGGGAGGTGTTGATCCCAATTCCCTTTGAAGTCCAGTACACAAGCACGAAGTAAATCTTCTAAGGTTTGGATGGTTCGTTCAGATTGACCATCGGTTTGGGGATGGTAAGCCGTACTTAGGTCGATTCGGGTTCCCAAGGCTTCTTGTACTGCTTGCCAGAAATGTGAAGTAAAGTGACTGTCTCTATCTGAAATAATCGAAAGAGGTACTCCATGTCGAGATACTATTTCATCGATGTAAATTTGAGCGAGTTTTTCGGTGGTGTAGTTGTTACGGATGGGAATAAAGTGTGCGGATTTGGTTAATCGGTCCACAATTACCCAAATTGCGTTGTGTCCTCTAGAGGTTTTAGGAAGGTGTGTCACAAAGTCCATGGTAATTTGTTCCCATTTCCATTGTGGGATTTCAGGTTGTTGTAACATTCCCGAAGGTTTTTGATATTCCGCCTTTACCCTTGCACATGTTGCACATTTACTTACATACACGGCTATATCCTTTTTCATACCAGGCCACCAGTAAAATTCTTTGACATCCTTATACATCTTATCAGCACCTGGATGAATAGAATACTTGGATTTGTGTGCTTCATCAAGTATCAGCTTTCGGAGTTTATGAAGTGTTGGAATCCAGACCCGGTTTTTGTAATAGTATACTTCATCGGTTTTCTTCTCAAAATTCCTTTCATTTCCATGTAGTTCTTCTTTTTCTAGCTGATCTGTCTTCAAGGCCTCATCTTGTGCAATGCGAACTTGTTCGGTTAGGCTACTTTGAACAATCATTCCGAGTGCTCGTACCCGTAATGGTCTGATTCTGTCTTTTCGGCTTAAAGCATCAGCTACTACGTTAGCCTTACCCGGGTGGTATTTAATCTCACAATCGTAATCATTTAACAGTTCTACCCATCTTCTTTGTCTCATGTTTAGCTCTTTCTGATCAAATATATGTTGTAAGCTTTTGTGATCAGTATAGATGGTACATTTAGTGCCATACAAGTAATGTCTCCAAATCTTCAATGCAAAGATAACTGCTCCCAATTCCAAATCATGGGTCGTATAATTCTTTTCATGTACTTTTAATTGTCGGGAAGCATATGCTATTACTTTCTTTCTTTGCATCAGTACGCATCCTAAACCTTTACGAGATGCGTCACAATATACCACCAATTCATCAGTTCCATCTGGAAGGCTTAATATTGGAGCTTCACATAACTTCTGTTTTAACACTTGGAAGGCCATTTCTTGTTCTTCTCCCCATTCATATGCTCGATCTTTTTGAGTTAGGAGAGTTAAAGGTTGTGCAATACTTGAAAAGTTTTCAATGAATCTTCTATAATACCCGGCTAGTCCTAAGAATTGACGAATTTCTCTTGGTGACTTAGGCACTTGCCAATTCTTAATGGCCTCAATTTTACTTGGGTCTACTTGGATTCCTTGATGGTTCACAATGTGTCCCAAAAACTGTACTTCTTGCAGCCAAAACTCACATTTGGACAACTTTGCATATAATTTCTCTTGCCTCAATAATTTTAAGATTTCCCGCAAATGTTGTTCGTGTTCCTCCTTACTTCTCGAATATATCAAAATGTCATCGATAAACACTATCACGAACTTGTCAAGGTAAGGTTTGCAAACTCGGTTCATGAGGTCCATAAACACTGCAGGTGCATTCGTCAACCCAAACGGCATAACCAAAAATTCATAGTGACCATACCGAGTTCGGAAGGCTGTTTTTGGTACGTCTTCTTCCTGAATTCTTACTTGATGATAACCAGATCTAAGATCAATTTTTGAAAAATACTTCGCACCTTGGAGCTGGTCAAACAAGTCATCAATTCGAGGTAAGGGGTATCTATTCTTTATAGTCACTTTATTCAATTCCCGATAATCAATACACATTCGAAAACTCCCATCCTTCTTCTTTACAAACAACACTGGTGCTCCCCACGGTGAGTAACTAGGGCGAATAAAACCCCTGTCCAGTAACTCTTGTAACTGGTTGGACAGTTCTTGCATTTCAGAAGGCGCAAGTCTATAAGGTGCCTTAGCAATGGGTGCTGCTCCCGGTATCAAGTCAATACGGAATTCAACTTGTCGGGTCGGTGGTAAACCAGGCAACTCTTCGGGGAATACATCTGAATACTCGTGTACCACTAGGATGTCTTCCAATCGTTTTTCCTCAGGTTCCTTAACTGTTACACTCGCCAAGTATAATGTACAACCTTGGCGTAAATATCTCAATGCCTTAAGTTGAGATATGAGAGGCAGTACTGTTCCCGATTTCTCACCTTGAACAATTATAGCTTCATCATTCGAAAGAGGTATTCTAACGGTCTTATCCTTACAGACAATTTCAGCTTTATACTTAGATAGCCAGTCCATACCGACTATAACATCGAAACTTCCCAGTTCCACCGGAAGTAAATCAATAAGGAATGGGTGGTCGTTTAGGATAAGGGAACAGTCTCGGACTATTCGGTTAACAAGTATAGGCTTACCGTTAGCGAGTTCTATAGTATATGGTTTTGTTAGTTCACTAACCGGCATATTTTCTAAAGGTAAGAAATTAACAGATACGAAACTTCTATCGGCACCCGTATCAAACAAAACTGAAGCATACTGACCCGAAACTAAGAATGTACCTGTCACCACATTCGGATCTTGACGCGCTTCACCCGGTCCTAATACAAATGCGCGTCCCTTAGCTGTGTTGGAGGTTGATGCTTGTGCTTGGTTCTGCCTTTTCACCGTACTCGGGTTCAAATTAGGGCAGTATCTCCGAAAATGTTCCGTACTGCCACATTCATAGCAGGCACGGAGGTTCGTGGTAGGTGGGGTTTGTTGGTTGAGTTGTGGGCGGTTTGGTTGAGGTCGAGGGAGTTGAGTTGATTGCGGTGGACAGTTAATAATGTTGGTAGGGGTTCTGCAGTTGGGGGTATAGTGTCCCGTTCTTCCACACTTTTGACAGATGATCGGTTTACAATCACCCACATGATGAAAGTTACATCTTCTGCATTTCGGTAACGTCCCTTTATAGGTTTCTTGTTTTACGTTAGAACTGGTCATGGCATAACTTCGGGTATTCGGACGAGCCCGCTTGTTTTGAAGATTCCCTTGCATTCTTGTCCCGTAATCAGTTCGTTTTAAACTTGTTGTTTCCCCTGGCATTCTTATCACTCCACTTCTCATCAGATCAAACGTAACGACACCCGTTTGAGATACAGCACTTTCTAATGTCGGGTGGGCAACTGAATTTACTATACTTCTCACAGCAGGGGTCAGTCCCCAGATATAACGTTCAATTCGCTTCGCTTCCGGTGTAACTAACCATGGGACTAAGCGGGATAGTTCGTTAAAATGATTCGTGTATCCCACATGATCCGCTCCTTTCATTTCCAGATTCCATAACTCGTGTTCCAACCTCTGAATCTCATTTTTAGGACAAAAATGCTCTAACATGAGGGTTTTTAATTCAGTCCATGACATACGATTAATAGCATCTTGTCCCCTTATTTGGACTACTGTGTTCCACCACATCAGCGCTTGGTCTAGAAACATACTGGTAGCAAATTTGACCACACGGTTCGGTGGACACTCACTGATATTAATTACTGATTCGGTCTTTTCTATCCATTTGACTAGCCCGCTAGGTCCTTCAATACCCTTAAACTCAATCGGTTTACATGATGTAAATTGTTTGTATGAGTGCTCCTGACGCGGGGGTTCTCGGTTATTATTATTAGTTGTGTTAACAACCGGTACAGGGTTCGGGTTCGGGATATTATCAGGGTGCACAACAGGTTCCGGGTTCCCAGTGACATTCATAGTTGGGAGAGTGTTATTATTATTTATGACAGTATCAGTATTCACCGGGGTAGTAACACCCGGGGCTACATTAGTGTCCGGCGGAGGTGTATTAACAGTGGCCGTGGTGGTGCTCGTAGGTTGATTAACAATATTGTTAGCACGTATGCCTGCAGTGACTTGGGCTACAATGGTTGGTATCACTGCTTGTAGTTGACGAGCAATCATTGCGGCCACTTCCGCCTCAGACAAAGTGTTTGTTTTCTTCGGGGCCATTCTATAAAATAATCAATTATGTAATAATCAACATCGTTTCACCATGACCAGCACAACTTTACGATATCACACTTTCACAACACATAAATATGCCAAAGAAAACACGTTTGTATTAATTATAATCATTACTGTACATATGCATCCAAAATTAGCGCATAGGCTTAACCTGGTATAGGCCAGCGCTTGTATATGCGTATCAAAATTTGTCACCAAGTGACAAGTAGACTTAACCCGATAAGGGCCAGTGCTTGAGATAGTACTAAACCACCAACAACTCCCAAGTCAGCCCAACATGCTGTACAAAATACTACTTGGGATATCAAAAGACTATATACATAAGACCAGACTACTAGGTCCTATCCATTCTTTGCAACATGGAACCACAACCAAATCACAGCAGCCACTAGGGCCCATTAACTGCTAAACACGCCCCCAGTAGTATCATCGCTCGATCCTGACGCCCGTGGCTGTCAGCACTGGATCTTTGTACAATTCTGATTTCCTGCTGCATATACCTCATGTGATCATACATATCGTGTCTATGCTGGTTTAGACTATTTATCATGTGTGAGTGTTCTAAGAGCTGATCAGTTGCTAAACCAAACCATGCTGAATCAGAATGACGGGGTGGCTCGGGTACCGGGGCGGGTAAACCCCAAGTAGGAACAGGTATCTCTGTTACCCGGACACGCGATGTTTCTCCCCTATGGTACGTAGATCGAGGTGGGGAAAAGGTGGTGCTCAGGTTGACGCACTGAAATGCGAGCAGTCTGACGGTTTCTAATGGTAGGTGGAGGTACTGGTGTATGCTGTACAGGTGGAGTAGGGGATCTGGGTGCTCTAACAGGTGAACGATAAGCACTAGTAGCTCCCTGTTCTACTACATTCCTAGGGGATTCCCTAGGGGGGTAGGTGTCACAACGATAACCCGATAAGTCGGGTTGGTTTGGGGGTACCTCATAAGGAATTACCGCGTCTGCACCTTCTTGTATCTCCTCTGGTTCTTCCTCCGGATCCTCCTCTTCCTCCTCAAGCCTTGTTGGTAGAGTGTTAGGTACACGATCAGTAGATCTTGACATCTTCCTGCACAATGGTTAGTGATAAGAATAATATCCTTCTATATTAATTATAATAAAATACATGTAGGTATTATATACATAAGCACAAATAATCATTTATATACACAAATATTTATTTATTATTATATTTTATACACATATGTTGCTGTTTTTACCTATTCGATTGTTTATCGACTTCTTCTCGAATTTCCTCGTACAAACAAGTCCGTTATTACGTTCCGGACCATAATAACCCACTTGTCCATTCGTGTTCATCACAAGAATCATTCGTGTATATTATTTAATATTATTTTATTCCCAGAGTTAATCGAGCCTACGGTTATCTTAGGGTATCCTAAGGGACATCCTAATTCTTTATAACCAATGGCTCTGATACCAACTTCTGTCACACCCCGACTAGGTAGTTGCGGAAGCGTAATACGGGAATGTAACAGATAACACTGGTATCAACAACATTGTTTATAAAGAAAATTCAACAGCTAATTTACATCATATTACATGGGTAGGTACTACGTTTACAAACTAGGTGAAAAACACATAACCGGTTGCGAGCTTCTTAAACAGTATTATATCAGCGTCTATTCACAGCTATTCAACTTGTCTTTCTAACACCAAGCACGTAAGCAAATCATTCCACTTTTGCTTTACCTGAAAAGCATGTAAAACGGGTCAACTACGTCTAGTTGGTGAGTTTCAAGTTTCACGAGTTTCAATGAAATCAGTACACGAGTTCGTAAAGTTTACAGTGTGTATGTATATATGTCTGTGTATGATGCATTATACTAAGCCACAAGTGAAACCGAAACGAGCTATACTGCATGGCCTCTCCTGCCCATGCACTCCTGTTGGCATTTAACAGCCAATTTTGCCCCATGTATGTACTATGTCTAACACCACATAGCAGTATGTAAAAATATAATGACAATGTGCAACTGGGTTTACATATGTTCCGGCATACCCCACCGGCTCTGTCAGTTGGGTTTGTCAAACCGATAGTACTATCCACACGCCACCGGCACGAAGTTAATCACTTGTGTTTGTGGGGACTTGTCAAGTGTTAGTACTTAGATAATCCACATCATCACACGTTTTCAAGTATAACAGTTTATGTAAACATGCTTTTCACCCCAAAAGTTCGTAAAACAGTTTAGAAAGTGGGGGTCGTGAAACTCACCTTATCGTAGTTCGCACAGAAATCACGTATCAAATAGTCAGATGTCTCGTTTATAGCCTGATTCCTATAAACGATATCGTATTGTTATTACTAGTACAGTGTTTAAGCTAAGTCGGGCTGTATAGATAATCTGGGTATAGCTGTTAGGCCCAGAACATGACCATAGTCTTAGATTGTGACGTTGTATACTATGAAATGTTTAAAACTGGATTTGGCTCAGTTTCACCGTTTTCCGAGCCTAGCTCAGTTGATCGTTTATATGTTTCGGGATTAGGTAAGATCATATAAAACTTAAGTAAATATATTGATTGATAAAATGATTTGATTTATAAAAGAATTTTAAGGTTTCGGTGTCTGGTTTGACCGCAGGGTTCGATTCCGTTTTCACACGGGTTTGATTATACAAAACGCGTACAATCCACCCGAATTGTCCGGAATTCTCGTAAAAAGTTCGTTTTTATCAATATCATTCAAAAATATGATATTTGACCACTTTTGATATTTTGACATACCAGTCAGTCCGTTAAACACAAAACTGCCGGTTTCGTTAAAACAATTATAATTTAAATCTTTAATAAATCATAACTAAATATGTAATTACATATAAATTATGTAAATTTTTGTAAAAATACATTAAGACATGGAGAATTTTATAAAAATATTTCCAGTAATTTTATGATTATTTATTTATTTATAAAAATTCATTTAATAGGTTATAATCATGTAATAAATGGCCCGTTTATATCAAAAGACCTCCGAAAAATCCCATAATTTTTACCAATGGCCTCAATGTGACTACATAACCCCTGAAAAATTTCCAGAACCTAACTCTTTTGACCAAATGCCTTTTTGTGCGTTTTTCGGCTGTTAAAACTCGGTTCAACCATGGCTGCACAAACCATACTTAGACATTTCCAATGATTCCCAAACTTTACCAGTGATCTTAACATCCCATGTCAAACTCCAAAACCAAGTTTCATAATTTTTAAATATGTTTTGCTATTTTTCCCAAATAAACGCCCATAAACGGGAATAAATTCACCAAATATTCTCCGTTTATCGAAAAATTACCAAATTTGAACAGGGACTCATTTATATGATCCCTAATGTCCCTGCAAATTTTCACAAGCTAACAACAAGCACGTCACAACCTAATACTAAACAGCCCCTAAACGAGTATTACGGGTTTACCTTGTCGGTTTTCGATGAATTTTGCTAGCTTAAACGACTTTCCGGGTCTCGGGTTGCAAACTCAGTATATCTACATATCATATAACATCAAACCAAGCATAAATCATCCATGTAACAGCCTTGATAATTAGGGTTTCGGTTTTGGGTTCAAACCGAACTTTCTAACCGTAAAAACGTTGTATTCATGTTCTAATCCGTGTTTTTGACCAAAAAAGTATATGTTCCAGGTTTGTAAACATGTTTAACATCAAAACATAATTTTACTTGATTTTTAGGGCTTTTGGATGGTTAAACATGTTTAACACTAATCAAAACATGTTTATATGATAATCATATGGATCAAACTTTGTTAAAACTTATTAGAATTGAATCTTACCTTAGGGTTTTTGGAAAGGAACTTGAGAGAACAGAAGCTAGAGCTGCTGGACTTGAAAATATTTGAAAGGTGGAATGAATAACAAAGCTTGTTGAATAAGCTTTATAAAAGAAAACATGTGGGGGGGGGGGGGTTAAGCTGTCCGATCGGAACTCCATAAAGGCCCTTAATGGGCTGTTTTGGCCCATTAAATTATTCATACAAGCCCAAACATGAAAAGCCCACTTTAAATTTAGTTCGGGTCCGGTTTTTCGCAAGAAAATTAATTCGGGTGTGAGAAATAACGTAAAATCGTGTGTTTTTCAGCTTGTTTTTGTAAAATAAGAAAAACGTACTGGCTCGTTGTAAAATTCCAAAATATTTTCACGGATTGCTTAAAACATGTCATATAAGTGTTTTATAAATCTTTTTCGGCTTAACGGATGCTACAATGCTTGTTTTGACATTAACGATTGCGTTTAAGCTTATAGCGTATCGATAAACGAAACCTTTTTCGTTTAAAGAGTTTTAAACGTACCGAGGCCTAAATATCAATATGTTAGCCTCTATAACATATATATAACTCGTATATGACCCCTCAGTATGTATACGGGTCATAGTTAGTATCGGTCGGTTACTCGTTTAAACACTACGAATTAACCGATTTATCGTTTACTTGATACGTAAAGAATATAGTGTACCTCGTTTTGTCATGAATGTCACAGGATCAACATGAATACCTTTGTCGTTTATGATATGTCCTAAAAATTGAACTTCCTCTAGCCAAAATTTGCATTTGGAGAACTTGGCATTAAGTCGTTCGTTTCTAAGGAGTTCAATAATGGAACGCAAATGATGTTCATGTTCGGCTTTGGATTTAGATAAGATGAGGATGTCATCAATAAAGACAATAACGAATTTATCAAGGAATGGTTTGCAAACGCAGTTCATGAGGTTCATATATAACGCGGGTGCATTTGTTAACCCGAAGGGCATAACAAAAAATTCGAAATGTCCATATCGAGTACGAAGCGGTCTTAGGAATGTCTTCTTCGCGAACACGCAATTGATGATAACCTGATCGAAGATCAATTTTGGAGAAACAAGTTGCACCTTGAAGTTGGTCGAATAGGTCGTCGAGACGTGGCAAGGGATATCAATTTTTGATGGTGAGTTTGTTAAGCTCTCGGTAATCTATGCACATACGAAACAAACCATCCTTCTTTTTCACGAAGAGAACGGGAGAGCCCCAAGGAGAAGATCTAGGACGAGTAAAACCTTTATCGGAAAGTTCTTCAAGTTGGTTCGACAATTCTTTTATTTCCGACGGGGCTAGGCTATAAGGAGCTTTGGCCACGGGCATTGCGCTGGGAACAAGATCGATTCGGAATTCAATCGGATGAACGGGTGGACGACTGTAACATCGTCGGGAAAGACATAGGGGAAATCACGAACAATGGAAATATCTGGAATTTTCCTTTTCTTTTTGTCGTTTGTGAACGAGAGAGCTAGAAACATAACGTATTTTTGGAGTAAGTACTTTTGCGATTGGGAGCACAACATGAGATTAAGTCTTCTATAAGTAGCGTTTCCAAAGACTTTATGAATTTTTCCGTTGACGAGCGGAATGCGAATGAATTTTTTGAAACAAACAACTTCAGCACGGTGCAAAGATAACCAATCCATGCCTACTATGACATCGAAACTTCCCATTTGCATCGGGATGAGATCGATGGAGAATTTATGATTAGCAAGGATGAGGGTACAATTGCGGACGACGGAGTTGATAGTAATTGAATTTCCATTGGCGAATTCAACAGAAAACGGTCGGGAAAGCTTGGTTCGAGGCATTGCAATTTTCGATTCAAATTTCAAAGAAATAAAATTTCTATCGGCACCAGTATCAAATACAATAGAAGCCAAATGATGGTTCACCAAAAACATACCGTTCACGACATCGTTTGCCACTTGAGCTGGATTGGCATTCATCATGAAAGCTCGCCCATGATTGCCATGGTTGACTTGAGGTGCTTGTTGTGGAGGAGGTGGTGGTGCTTGGATTGCTTGGATGGGTTGGATGAGTGGTGCATTGAGTTGGGGAATTTGGGGTTGGTTGGTTTGAACTTGGTAGGCTTGGGTTTGGTAGTATGGTATGGTCACGGTTTGGGCTTGGTTGGCAAGGGGTAATCGGGGACAATTATTGCGGAAATGGTTAGGATCTCCACAATTGAAGCAAGCTCGGGGTTGGTTTGGTGAGTAGGGTTCATAGCGGTTTTGGCATTTTGGGGAGTGGTTCTTGGTTGGTTAGGTTGGGTTTGTTGTGCGGATCGGCATGTAGTGTTGATATGACCAAAATGGTTACAAATAGTGCATTGGCGACACGACAAATATGATGGGTGGTATCGTTGGCAACTGTTGCATAGGGGGAAGGTACCGGTATAGGGTCTTCGGTTTTGGGGAGCTTGGGTTTGGTTTTGTTGTGGTTGGGGTTAGGTAACAGCAAAGTTTCGGTGATTGGTTTTGGGTTTCTTTTTGTTGTTGTTGTGACGGAAGAGTTGGAGTAGTTGATGGCTTGTGCTGCGGGTTCTACCTTGGCTTGAGTTACGGGCTCAGGCTTGGCTTTCTCACTCGGTTTCTTGAGGGTTAGAGTACCCGCCTTCACGTGATTTTCCGATAGCGCACCGGCTAAAGTGATGGCGTCCTCAAGATTCACGGGTTTGCTACTCATAACGGAGTCCCGAATTTGCATCGGTAAACCCCCAATGTATTTGTCAATCTCGCGCTCAGTCGGGGTAACCAAGTAAGGGACAAGAATGCTCAACTCGTGAAATCGGAGTGAATAAGCAGCGTTATCACCACTTTCTTGCTTTAGGTTCCAAAATTCTTCCTCAAGCTTTTGGAGCTCGTATTTAGGACATAATTTCTTCATCATAAGCTCCTTGAGATCAGCCCAAGGAAGAGCCATAGCCGTATCCGAACCTTGGAGATGCATAACACTAACCCACTATGTTAGAGCGGTCTTTCTAACCATGCTTGAAGCGAAATTTGTCTTTTTCGCTTCGGGGCATTCCTTGTGTCGAAACACACTCTCGATCGGTTCGAACCATTGCAACAAGGTAGTCGCGCAGTTGGTTCCAAGGAATTCGGACGGGTTGGCATTAGTAAATTGTTTATACAAGTAAGATGTGGGTGTGGGTTCAACGGGTGCGGTTTGGTTGGCTTGGATTTGGGTTACAAGTTCGGGAATCACAGCGGCCATTTTCTTGACGATAAAAGCCGCCATACTTCGGTTGGTGTTCTTGCGCAGTCTTAGTGGAGGCATGCTAAAAGATTATAAAGAAAACGGAATAAGTTTTTTTGGGTAAAAAGTAATAAATATGAAGGTGTATAAAAATAAAATAAGGTAAAGTTTAAATTATTGATTGTGAATCCTAGAGTTAGTAAGGAGGAGATGTTAGCGTTAGATAAAAATGTAAATCTTTGTGTATAAACAACAAACCGAAAACAACAGTAAATGGTTTTTGAGAGGTTCAAGCTTGAAAATTTGAGATTTTGAGATTTATAGAGTCGGAAAATCGTACATGAACCACCATGATTTAATAACCCAACACTAAAAAGTTTTATAAAACAACATATTGGAGTATAAACATGTGTACGAACCACTGCAACTTTTTCATGTTTTTGACTCAAATAACGATAATAACACAATAAATCGAGATACAACGTCAAGTCAACACACTAGTCTACGAACCACCGTAGTTCTATTGTTTTGACACCGAAAAATTAGGATGGCGACCGGAAAGCTCGCATTCGACTACTTAAAGTATTGACATGTATAACACGGTTTGTGGCCTAAAAAACGAGCACTATAATCCAACCATCCCAGATAAGTAAATCACCTTCGATTCTTGGAATCTTTGTGTCATATGGTCGTTTTATAATGTCTCGTTTACTATGATGGCTACAAACCCGATATAAACGCAACCTTTAAGGGATTTGAAACAACGGGATCCAAGTTAATCTTGTAATCCATAAAACACATTGAAAATCTACTTTTACGTTTTAAGGTAAGGATACCTTGGAAATACTATGAAAGTGTATGTATGTTAACATTTAGGATATTGGTGAATTTTAAACAAGCTTATAAATAACATGCAATATGAACAATCAATTATAGAGTAAACACATATAAGCACACGTATAGGACCCTAAGCATAACACTTCTAGGTCGTTACGTCTAACCACCTATCCTATTGTCATGGCTCTGATAGCAATCTGTCACACCCCGACCAAAGGCGGCAGAACATGCCGAGGTGTAAAGATTGCCCATAAGCACATGACACTAATTAAAGCAAAAATATTTAA
The DNA here is from genome assembly GCF_021521415.1 of Bidens hawaiensis. Lineage (NCBI taxonomy): Eukaryota > Viridiplantae > Streptophyta > Magnoliopsida > Asterales > Asteraceae > Bidens > Bidens hawaiensis. Next base: position 7,781 of record NW_027500070.1, on the reverse strand, counting down.
CAAACTCATTTCATTTCATAACATCAAAAATGTCACATAACCAACTTGTTCATAAGGTAAACATAACAAAATATAGCAAATAAATATTGTTCATTTTTGCTAATATCCTAAAGGTCTTGATGATGTTTTCTCCAACTCCATAATCAACCTAGATGAAAACCTGTAACATTTCATAAAATAAAGTTTATCAACACAAAGGTTGGTGAGCAATTCATAAGTTTGAGCATATAACTATATATAAGAAAAGCCACAATCTTGTATACGAAACAACAAATAAATAGCAATAATTTGGATAATATGAGGTCGCTAATAAGAATACATTAGCGGAACCGTCTATGAGAGAATACCAAATAGATTCAGATTTCTTGAGGTCGTTAATAAGAATACATTAACGGCACCGTGCTATAAGAGAATACCAGATAGTTCACGGATTTATGATTCAACCCTCCAAAAGCGGTAAGCACATAAGCATATAATCATGAAAGAATAGAACACCAAATCGAGCATTTATTTAAGTAAAGTATATAATAATGGTTGTGGGTTAAGAATCAAGTATAAAGCATTTATTTTGAATAAGTGTGAAATGTCACCCCCAAAACGAAAAGTAGAAAACGGGGTATGAAAAATACTCACGTTCAAGTAATAAACTTGAAAGATGATAATTTGAAGATTGCCGGAACGACGGGTTTAACGAACAAAGCATAAAAGGAAAGAAGTTTCGGATTTAGAAAGGTTGTCTTGAAAGTCTTTAAATAAAATATATGTTGAGAAATGTAAATAATTAAAGTTCAAGATTTAAAAATATAACTATTTAAGAACTTATAATAATAACCCTTTAAAAATGTAAGTTTGCTCGAAACCGGGTTAAAGTATCTAACCTTAATGTTTACTTAACCTATTTTAAGCAATAAGGTGGGTAAAATGCAAAAATACAAGTCCATTAGGAATAAAGATACTAAAACGGGTTTTAACAAGTGTTCGGGTTGTTGGTTCGGGTCTTGACGATTTGTCAAACCCAAAGTCAACTTTCCAAAATATTAAATGTTATGAGATAACTCATAAAAATCCATTAATATGTAACCAAGTATGCAAAACTATTGTTTTAGAACTAACAACGTACGTTAAGCGAGTGTTCGGTTTTGTCGGTCCAAACTTTGTTATGAGATCAAGTTGGATCCAACATTTCCACGTACTTAAGTAAATAATTAAAATCATTTTGTAAACTATTTTAAAGAAATATACAAGTCTTGATAGCTAAAAACACACTTGTGTGTCTTAAGCGAGTAAAAATCGTATCGGTTCGGTTTCCATTTAATAATAAGATCATAGATGGTTTCCACATGCCCAAATATCCAAGAACTTGTATAATAATGTACCAATGAAAATACTTAAGTTTTACAACTAAAAAGTTAACTATAAAGTCTTTAAACAAAAGTTCGGTTTACAGTTCGGATCTAGTTTCGGGTTAAGACTGAGTTTAGAATCTACTAACCCATAACCATGGAACTCATAAAAATGGTTTTATAAAATGAGATCTAACATTAAACATGTTTAAAAGAAGTATTTAACTGAAACTAGTAAGCAAAGTTCGGTTTACGGTTTAGAGCTATTTACGGTTAAACCAAAGCATAAACCCTCAAACCCATAACCATGGAACTTGTAAATAAACTAAATGAGCAGAAGTTAAGCATGGTTAGTATGTATAAACAAGTTATATTAGTGTGTATATATATTATATATCAAAAACACGAAGTTCTCCATGAAGCCTTGCATTACGAGGTCCGAAACCTCACCAATCAGAACCGGAGAAGTAACTACCAAAGGTAACAAGGAGTGTATATTATATATATGTTGTACAGCCATAAATAAGTGTTAGTAAGACTATATAAACAAATTAGAATTAAAGATTAAACTCAGTTTGACTTTTGGAAGTCAAACCTTCAAGAACAACTAATAAAAAACCTTGAATCTTTGATGTTCGATAGAGTTTTTGGAGTTGTAGCAGGGGAAAATGAAGGGAAATAGGGGTGTATATATAGGGTAATGTTGGTGGTCAAATATGTGTGTTAAATACAAGAAGTTTCATGCTAAAAGGGTCCAAACAAAGCACAAAACAACAAAATAAACGAGTTGCTGCAGGTGTGGCCGTCACGCCACGCGATGAAGGCAGGTTCTCCCCCATCGCGTACCACGATGGGGTGATGACTGAAATATTCCAAGTTTCCAAAATGGCATATTTAGCCCCTGTAGTTCGTTTTAAGTGATTTTAACGCATTTTAAAAACTGAAAAGGATGTTTTCAAGACCCAACAAGTGTAAAACAATATTTTAACATAAAATCCATCATTTTGATTATATTATATGCTTCGTTTTACAAAACGGTTCGGTTTACACAATAAAAGTTTACAAAACGAATACGATTCGAGACCCGAAATTTACGAACGTCACAAGGGGCTATTTTCCTCTCGAGAAATTATTATTGAGCCTCATGGATGGGGCTATTTTCCACGGGGGAAAGTGTAAGTATGTGTCACACCCCGACCAAAGGCGGAACATGCCGGGGCGTAACGTATTGATTGGACAGTAGCTCAAAAGACACTAATTAAAGTGACAATAATTATTTAATTAATTAATATCAAAACAAGTACACAAATCCAATAAACAGAACAAAAATTACATCATGTTTTGTATTTTGAATAATTATCCTAAGGTAAAACTAAATTCTTCGATCTTGAACAATGTAAATTACTTGTACCTGTAGCATGTATAAAAATAAAGTTTGTCAACACGAATGTTGGTGAGAATACTTAAGTTTTAGTTGAGATACATATATAGATAAAAACCACAATTTATATGTAAATGATGAGTATTACAATTCTTATGAAAATGTAAACAACTAAATAGATGTGGACCCGTTCTTATTGATACGAAATCAATGTACTTGGGTAAATGTATGATCATACTAGATGAGGATAGATGAGGATGAGATACCAACCACCAAGCATAAAATAAACAATTAATCACATAGAGCATTATCATAAAGCATGCAATAATCACACACAAACATATATTAATTGTGTTTTGAATAGATGTGGAAATAAAAAAGAGTAATTTAAATAGGATATACATGCCACCCCCAAAATTATAAAAGATGTAAAAGGGGGATATGTAAACTCACCTTACGAGTGGATTAACGAAGATGAGACGATGATAAGAAATTAAGATAGAAACGGATGAGCTTCCCGAGTTACGATGACAAAGGTTCTTAATTGTTAACGATAGTATTAGTTAGTTATAGAAGCAACAAAAACAAGTCTTATGACGGATTAGAAATTCGATAGGGTTTTAAATAAGATTCATATGTTATTAGTTTATCAAGCTTACTATTATTATTATTATTATTATTATTATTGTTGTTGTTGTTGTTGTTGCTACTACTGTTTATTCTCATTTAATTTTTGACGAATAATATAAATATTAATTATTGTTAAATAAATGAATTATTATACATATACATACATACATACACACACACACACATATATATATATATAAACGGGGAAAGATTGGTGGTAAACATTTCGTAAGTCTTTTAAATTAATATAAATTTATAAATACATAAAATTGTATATTTATTATATATACATGTATGGAAAAGCTAATTGATAATTTATTTCGAAAGTTTAAAAGGGTTTGGTTCGTTTAAACGGGTGAAAATTGGTATTAAGTTTCGATATAGTGAAAGATTGTTAAAGAAATAACATTTAAAAATAAGAAATAAAAAGAAAATCACAAAACCGTGCCTGGGAAGACTCGAACCTGCTCCCCCAGGCCGGTTCAAGCTTAAACACGGGTGCACCAGCCAACTGGGCTGGTGTCTAACTTGTGTAAGAGAATAAGAAAATAGTACGTAACATGTTATCAGAATCAACCCCAAACCCTCAAGAACCCTAATCTGTAAATCCCCAATTGGATATTCGATTGTTCTCATTTAACCTAAATTGATAGAGGGCTTTGAGAATACCCTTGATTGCGATCCCATAGCACAAAACATTACATTAAACAAGTATGAATTGAAGGTGAACAACCACCTTGGGCGTTCGGCTCAAGAAGTGGACGGGAGACGATCTATATGGCTTCATGTGTTTCAATTGACTTAGTGCGTAGGTTAGCGACGATGTGGAGTGTGTGTGTGTACGATTAATTGGAAAATAAACGAGTTTATATAGGGTATTAGAGTCAATGCAGCCGCGGTTCGTTTTAATCGTGATTACGGATCAATTAGCGTGTCTTAGGTAACCAATTACCATGTATAGGACGCGTTTTAGGTTGTCCATGATTTGATTCAATCAATTTGCCCGAAAATTGAGGAACAAGCAAGGGGGGGGGGGGGTCTTAGGCCGTCGGTGGTGGTAGAGAAAAAGGAGGGAAAGAATATGATTTTGTTTATTGTTTATGGTCCCTTGATCTATGGTGTTGGATGCAAGATTGGATAAGTTAGTTAGGGGGGCTAATAAAGCATATTGATCATAGTTATTATTAATAAATAAATAAACGAAATATATATTCTTAAATGAGGGTGGGAATTTAGTAACGAGCGTTCGAATAATAAATGAGGCAAAAGAAAGAAAAAAAAATATAAATAAAATAAACGGGTCGGAATTCGGATTTGAAAAAGTAACGAATGTTACAGGATTCACAACTTTTGAAAATTTCGTCCTGAAATTAAATAAAACATAACATAAAGAAAGAAAGTAAGGGTTTAAGAAAAAAATGATTTTTTTATAAAAAAAATAACACAGATCTTCAGGTGACCCAAATAACGCTACAAACGGAAGGCTGATAAGGACACTTATATATAGGATGTACCAGCGGCGTATCCACCATGCCCTTATCACCATCGATATTTGTACAGTTAGCCAAAATCACCCTAGGTTCCGAGTTATGACACACAACTGTATTCACCATGAGTTCCATGCGATGATTTTGATAATTATGCGTGCACTCATAATTATTTAGATCGTCGCATGATGCACATGGTTCGTCCCCATTGTGCGGGTTTGAAATATGGGTAAAATAAAACTTCATTTTTTTATAGTTAAATAGAATCATTTGATTGAGAGCAATGAACATATAAATAAAGGAATTTAATAATCATAAATAACTAGAAAAAAATGACGAAATTGTTGAAGTTAACCATCGAGAGTAATAACAACAAAATGAAATAAACATATAGAGGAAAATTTTTAAAATTATATAAGTAAATTACACATACGACGTAGAGAAAATACTTGAGATTACGAGAAAATTCACGTAATAATAAATAGGTTCACACAACAAACAAATCACATGACTTATGAGTATAATAATAGATAAGGTTTGAAACCAAGATTATAAAATCGATGAGATGAGATAAGAGTACCATGAGGATGACGTGAGTTTGGAGGGTTCGGGTAGCCATGTATTAAAATATCAAAAATAAAATTTATACATGTGACTCATATTAGATAACTATGTACAACACGTGTTCATAGTCCCAATTTCCAACACATTTGTGGGAAATCGGTCACAGGTAATTTATGATACAAATACGGTACTATTAGCTAACTATGCACATCACCATGCACACAGTCCCGGTAAATAACCGGTCATAGACCACTTAAATCAAGATAATAAATTGTGTAACATTAAATAGTGCACTAAACGACATAATAGGACTAATTGAGAGATTGAATACCATTATAAATAACCGAAATTCTCATTCATAACAAAACGGGGATTTAATGAAGTTAATACATTATATTTAAATAAAAGAAACGTCTTTTGCGTAGCATGTCTTCATAAAGGTTAGGCTTAAACTTGGGAACCGTTGATATAACACACTTGTCCTTGAGTAGCTTGGTCACTTGAGGTTGATTGGTTGATTGGGGTTTGGTTGACTTGAATTGGTTGAATGGGTTGGGCTTGATTGCTTGGATGGGTTGAGCTTGGATTGGTTGGAGTTGATTTACTTGGGCTTGGTAGGCTTGATATTGAGTGGTTTGAGTTGGGTAGGATTGAATTTGGTTCATGTGTGCGAGTCTTGGGCATGCATTGCGAAAATGGCTAGGGTCTCCACAATTGTAACAAGCTCTAATAGTTGAGGGTGCTTGAGTAAACGGTTGAGCATAAGGTAAAGTTTGGGGTGGGGAAGAGGTGAGGTAAATGGTTGCATAAGAGTTGGTTGCATTCACGGCATGTGGTAAAGAGGTGACCAAATCTATTGCAATGGGTGCATTGTCGACACTTGAGGTTAGGCGAATGGTGAAAGTTACACGTATCACATAATGGGTAGGGTCTTGTGTAGGGCTTCTTGTGGGTTGGGCTTGTGATTGGGCCAAGACATAGTTTTGGGAACTGGACTTTCTTTTATTGTTGCGGTAATGAGGAGAGTTGCTGTGCTTGAAGGATTCAGGCTTAGGATACTCGGGTTTGGGAGATTCGGCTTGGGTTCTTTGGTGGGCTCGGATGCAGACTTATCATTGGATTCTTGGAATTTTTCCGCGTCAAGGTCCCGGCCTTAACGTGGTTATCGGTGAGGGTACCGGCTAGGGTGATGGCATCATGGAGCGTTTGAGGGTCACGAATTAGAACGGAGTCTTGGATTTCTATAGGCAAACCCGAGATGTACTTGTCGATTGCACACTCAAGTGGAGTGACCATGTGGGGAATGAGAAGGCTCAGTTCATGGAAACGATCATTGTAGGCGATGTCATTACCACTTTCTTGTTTCAAATTCCAAAATTCCTCTTCCAACTTCCGAATCTCATGTTTCGAGCAGAACTTCTTGATCATAAGTTTCTTGAGGTCATCCCATGGCAAGGCCATGTCAACCTCAGTGCCAAGCGTGCGCTTCTCACCATTCCACCAATTGAGGGCATTCTTCTTAAGCTTGATCGAGGCGTAATTGGTTTTCTTGTCCTCAGGGACATTCACATTGGAGGAATATGCTCTCCATTTCTTCGAACCATTGGAGGAGAACGGTAGCAACCGTAGATACCGTGGTATTCGGGCAGGTTGGCACTCTTGAATTGTTTGAGGGGGTAAGCAATTAGGTTCGGAGTAGTGGATGATGAAGAAAGCATTCACAGTTTGCAATTGAGAGATGATTGTTGGGAGTGCTTCCACAATTCCCTTGGCGATGTGGGATGACATGCTACGGCCCCGAGTTGCTGGTGCGACGTTTACGGTTGATAAGGCGGGAAGAAGACATGCTACAATGACGACACGTGAAAAGTTTTTTATGTTTTGAAAAAAATAAGGAAAGTTGTATAACTATGTGAAATTTCAAGTTTTGTGAAAATTCATGAGAATACAAGATAAAATTTTAATAACCTTAACTTAGAGTATTGATAATTTGAAAAAAAAATAATTCATTCTTAACAAAATAAAAAGAAAATTTAAACAAAAATCTCATCGTTGATTTAAGAGTGTGATTGTCACATGACCACGTTTGATACAATGAGGGTAGCAGATTCGAGTACGTTTGGTGTGATATGCTCTGGCCTAATAAGTTCCACACCCTTAACCGAACACTCCAGGAAGGCAACCAGGTCTCACGGTTGATTGAGATTTATGCGCAATGCACTTCCTTAGGCTCGCAAGCCTTGGTGTCAAGGGTTCGGTAAACAAGTGCGTCCCTCTTACAGTTACTACATATCTGTTCCACGAATCATCCTCAAGGAGAGGGGAATGAAAAGGCGGGATTTCTTAAGGAATTTCCATTTTTTTTTAAATTGTCCT